>NC_057801.1:763933196-764233196 GCF_018294505.1 Triticum aestivum
GCACCTGCCTTTGTGTCCATAACATGTGGGCCCAACAGGTGGCTCGCCCACATGTCAGTGACCCAAAGGCAGGTGCCTTTAAGGCACCGAAGAAGCGTCCAACCCAACACGACCCTGGTCTGCCTGGTGTGCCTACATTTGAGAATGCAAACTAATCTTCTTTCATTTGCAAACGAATCTGTATGTATTACCATGCCCATGTGTTCCTTGCAATAATTAGTCATTCAAAACGAGATACTCCCTCCGTTCACTTTTGTAAGTCGTTTCAGACAACTTAAAATGAACTGTTTTGCACATTGTTTGAAATGTCTTCAAGGTCGTATAAAAGTGAACAGAGGGAGTGCTATAAATTAATTAATGAGGAGTTATTTGAAAAAAAATCTAAACGGTATCCACGCTAACGTGGATTAGAGTGTGTGTCACATAATTAGTTATTTGAATTAGAGTGTGTGTCACGTAGCGATCTCCAATTCTAACGTGGATTTCACATTTCACTGTATCCACGCTACTTTTTAATACAAATTCATATGTATATGATGAACACCATGGTTGTGAGAAAACTTTTGGATGGATTCAAACATATGACCTACAAAAAAACACAACAAATTGAGTCAATGTCAACTTTTCGAAACTTAGTATGGCACAAATTCGAAATAATTACTCGTATGCATGGTTCTCAGTTCAAATCTTACAATGTACACCGAATTGAAACATCGATGTTAAGTCTCGTACTATGTACATTCACCCCCCCCCCGCACAGACGCTACATACTTCCTGTATCGGTCAATCTTCCTCTCCTAACCACCTTAGGAAGCTATCGGTTTCCAATATACGTTCATACTTTCTCTCCATGTTTCGATCTCTAAGTCTCTCAACTACACAACCCCTTTTTCCACTGTGTTACCAAATGTATTTACCTCACACACCCGCCATTGCACCCCCATGCTGTGCTCTCTCTCTCTCTCTCTCTCCCTCTCACCCTCTCGCGCTAAATACATGCATTGCCTATCTAGCCCCCCCAACCTCTCGTGCGCACACATGCACTTTGTATATCTAGGTCACTACCTCGAGACTATCTCACTCTTACTTCCGCACGACGGGCCACACTCGCTCAATCTTGCTCTCTTTATCCGAGTCTCATTTAACCTCGTTTTCTTTCACACACAAATGATATATCTCCCTGTTCGGGCCTCGATCGACACACTCTATACTCTCTCATGCAGATTGTCTATCTAGGTCAGTCCATCCAAGCCGCCGCCACTCTTTCGACCTCATGGTGGGCCACGCTCGCTCAATCTCTCTCTCTCTCTGTGTGTGTGTGTGTGTGTGTGTATGTCTCGATTGACCTCGCTCTTTCTCGGACAAAAACGATATATCACCATGTTTGAGCCCAATTCGACCTATTCACATTGTATACTCTCTCACGCACATTGTCTATCTAGGTCACTATCTCCAACCCGTCTCACTCGTTCGGTCGCACGACGACCCTATGTCATCGATTGACCTTGCTTCCTCCCACGCACAAAATATATCTACACGTCTGTGACTGGATCATCTCTCAAGCTCTATCTTACAGCCATCATCCTTGCCAAAAGCTCAATCGGACAATACCTCTCCAGAGCATATATATCTGTTCAATGAATGTCGGACCACACTCACTTTGTCTCTCTATCTGTATGTCTCTCGATTGACCTCGCTTTCTCACACCGCATCTTCCATGCATTAAAGCTACTACCTCTCCATCCCTCACAAAGCCGGAGCTATTTACATTGCGAGGGACACTCCAACCTTGGATTAATTTGTGTAGGCATTTATTCCGGTCGGTTTAGATTATATTTTCGTAGCATTCGGCCCACAACTACTCCAAACACCGTTGCAACCCCCGCAACTCCCCTAGTTGATTTCCCTCTGGCTCGGTCATCTCTCTCTCACACGTCCTTTCTCGCCTTCAACGTCGCACCATGGTATTATTGAACAAATCTATGTTGTGCTCTTTAATTATTATTAATAAGCTACAAAGCTACACACCGATAGTCCACTTGGAATGGAACAAATTTTGACCCACAAATTAAAGTGCTACAAACTACACACCGAGGGGGCCACATGTCATGAAACAAATTTGGACCCATATACAAATTAAAAAATAAAGGACGAGGATCAAACAAGCGACCGGGCCTTCAAGCCGCACGTCAATAGGCAACGTACGTAGAACATCAATATTTGTTGTACCCCCTTTGTTCACATAATTTTTTTTACCACAGCCTATTTAATGGATAACATGTAATATTATTTTTAGTACTATTCACCTTCACTTACTGGTGGGTTCCATGTGTGCTCTCTCTCTTTCCTCCCCTTCTGCGTTTAGACGCACGGGCAAACACAAAGAACTCGCGGGCGATGTTGCCGTTGACCATATCTGGACGCGTTCACAAGTCACGACACCAGTTTCACGTACTAGCAGCACTAGTCAGTGTGTACGTGCAATGCACGTTAATTTGGAAGTATATTAAGTGCATGCGGCTTGATGTACGTGCAATGCAGTCTAGGTCGTTGGATGACAAGGAATACATGTGGCTTGATGATGTTTTATATTTAATTTGATACGGCTCTAGCAGAAAATTCAATCAATCAAACAATAGATTTCGTTCAGTTTGACTCCGACTTTAAATTATACGATGATCGATATAAAATAAACGGAAATGATAAACGTTCGGATTTTAAGCATGGCAATGCGAACGTTTTTCATGGCAAATTTAGATTACGCGGCGACGGCGGGGGCGTCTTGTAGTGTGAAGCGGCTCCTCTGGCATGCTCTGTGTGTCGTCGGGCCACTGACCAACAGCGACGGCGGCGTCTTGCGCCGTTGTTGGCGTACTCCTGGACGTTGGCCTAGCTTCAAGGAAGGCCAAAATGTTCTGGACTTCGGAGCGAGTCAACTGGCGGGAGGAGGCGACTGGCGTTGGTGCAAGGAAGCAGTCGACGGCGGCCATCCATGCCGCTGAGGAGGGCACTGGCACCCGCGCGGGGACATGCATTGTCAACAGCGCGGCGGAGACATTCGTGTGCACGGGCACCGGCACGGGCGCGCACGTCAGTGCATGCGCAGGCGCATGCGCTGGCAGGTGCACATGCACCGGCACGGACGTGCGCGTCAGTGCACGCACAGGCGCATGCGCTGGCAGGTGCACGGGCGCGTGAAAGTCGGCGGGGACCTCGTGGAACCCCGTGGGATCAAGCTCGGAGAGAATGTGCGGCTCCCCGCCCATCAATGCCACGGGGATGGGCGCTGGCGCAGTCGGGGCGACGGGAGCCAGAACGGGAGTGGGGACAGGCGCGGCATCTTCCCGCAAGGCCAGTTCAAGCTCGTCCAAAAGCGCCTTATGTTCTTGAGACTCTGGCTGGGTGTCTTCCTCAGGAAATTGGAACACTAAGGGCAGACCATCATGATGCGGCATGGCGTACGTTTAGGTCAGACTAGTTGGAGGTAGACGTCAGGAGAATCGGAGAGGAAGAGAGAAGATTGTAGCGATACCGGGTAGTGCGGGGTTGATTTTAAACTACGGCGCCGACGACATTAAAAGTGGGAGCAGTTGGGAAGAAGGTGGGGCGGCGGAGCCTGGTTAAAGGGCTCGCCTCCCGGTGAGCCTGCACAGCGGTCTGCTCGCACGCCTCCCTGTCAGCCGGCGCAGCGGTCTGCTCGCATGCCTCCCATCGACTCATCACACGCTTGCTCGGACGACACCTGCCGATGAGAAGCGGGGACTTGTGGCGGCACGAAACGCCCACGGTTTCAATAGTGAAAGCGTTCGCCTTAACGTGACAGGTCTTTGTTCCAAAATATCTTGGCTCTTCATTTGTGCAACTTGTCATAAGCAGCTTGTCTCAAATTGAAGAAAAAACTTATGAAGTAATATTTGTGCCATATCACGTGACCATGCTCAGTTTCAAGAATTCATGCCCACTTTTGTACTTTTTGAAATTTAAGATCCAGGATTCGAAACAATATCATAACCTGCATCATGCAATAAATTTTCAAGCCGTACATCTGTCCTGTTGTATTTCTTAAGAAAGGATTTGGTCAAACATTTTGCTTAGTTAGACTTCAGACAAGTTATATATGCAGAGTAAAAGGGTAATCCTTCTGTGCCAGTGCATTGCCTGATATTTTAACTCAAGTACTAGGCACGAATAAACGGGCTCAATTCTGTCCTCATCCTAGTGTAGTAGTAGTAGTACTAGGCAATGCATTTGACGAGTGACCTTGACGAGCGGCGACCTAGGGAATTGAACCGTGCTCGGCACGATAGGTAATGTTGTCTAGTTACTAAAGCATCCCTCTGTTGTTCATCGGTAGTCATTATGGACCGGGGACATGAGGGGAGTTTCCTAGGGCTGCAATTCTGGCCGCCAGGTATTTCGACTTGAAACGCTGAGGCTCGACTGGTTGGGGTTGCCTAATGTGCGTACCACGCACGCCACTGAAGGACACGAGCCTGTTTTTTTATTTTTTTTATTTTTTAGGATCAACATGAGCCAAGGTCTGGCTGGTACGCCGTTGGGTCCTACCATTCGAGAATACGAAAGGAACCTTTTAAATTGATGAATGAATCTAGGTGTATTACAATACCGTATTTTCCTTGCAAATACTAATCTTAACGTGGTAATTGATTTATGACGAGTTGTTGAATTAGAGTGAGTTTGTGATATAGTGATCTCAACGTGGATTTCACATTTCATGGTATCCCTAGTAAGTTTTCCAATGCAAATTCAAATTTAAAAGATGAACAATATGGAGGTGAGAAAACTTTGTATGTATCAAGCATATGACCACACACACACACACACACACACACACACACACAGAGACACACACGCACGAACACAACAACAATCCAATAAGTATAGTGCATCTATTTTTCCAAACCATGCATGTATGACACGAATTCAAAAATACTCCTTCTATTCCTAAATATTAGTCTTTTAGAGAGTTCAACAAGTGACTATATACAGAGCAAAATGAGTGAATCTAGACTCTAAAATATGTCTATGTACATCCGTATGTGCCAATCCATTTGAAATCTCTAAAAAACTAATATTTATAGGAACGAAGGGAGTAAAATGTAAGACATGCATGGTCCTCAGTTCAGTATTTAAAATGAACATGAGACTGAAACATGAATATTAAGTCTAGTACTACAGTACATGCAAATGTTGTGTTTAGGCGGAGCTATGATTGTCGAGGGTCAACCCCTCGACCTTAGATGAAATTGTGGAACTTTGTTTAGGGTTGTTTAGATTATATTTGTCCCCACCCTCGCAACCACCGATTGGTTGTGCACCCCCACCCCTCCTCCCCGGGAGAATATCATGTGCCCCCATACCTTAGATGCTATATGCCGATACGAGTTGCTTGGAGATTGTAGATCTGAGATATAGCAGATCACATGATGTGTCTTAATATTTTAACAGGAAACCTTGCTTAGTTTGAGAATTGCACACAATTTGTACAAAAACTACTCAGATGCCCTTGGATCCCATATCCAACGACCTCGAAGCTCGTATCACCGTAGCATCTAAGATGAAGGAGGACATCATATTCTCCTGTATGCAAGAATATCATGTGCTACCACACCTTAGATGCTTTGCTGATACAAGCTCTTCGGAGCCGTTGGATTTGTGACCCAACACCTCCTCAGTGGTTTGAATGTTTTTTTGCAGAAAAGCCCCAAAAGAGTTCGGCCACTGCTTACAAGCACAAAGATTTCTCAGATGCCATTGGATCTCAGATCAAACAACCTCGAAGCTAGTATCACCGTAGCATCCAAGCTGCGATAGCACCTTATGTTTTCTTGCACAGGAGTATATGAGGTGCTTGCGCACCGTAGATTCTATGGTGATACGAGTTCACTGAGATCTAACGGCCCACAGTAGGAGGTTTGAATGTTTTTGCAATATACGACTGATAGAGTTTGGGAAATGCGCAAAAAGTACAAGTACTATGCATGTGCCATCTAATCACTTATCAGACGACCTAGATGCTCATATCACCGTAGCGGGTAATGAAGCTACGGGGAGCACCTAATATGAGCAACCCGGAGCCATTGGATCGAAGATGTAGTGGCACACACGAGGCCTGAATGTTTTATTTGCAAAAAAACCTTTGGAGAGTTTGGAAATTGCGCATAATTACAAAGACTACTCCCAAGCCATTGGATCTCACTTCCAACGGTGTAAAAACTCGTACCACCATAGTATCTAAGCTGCGGGGTGGATGTGATATTCTATGCCGCTGTCATTTTTGTTTATAAACTTGCAAAATACGTGTAACTCGTGCCATTACTTGTCTAACCGCGCAAAGTGTTTGTTCAAAAAACCATACTACACTGAAATATCGGAACAACACATGGGGGTCCCACTTGTCATTCATCAAATTTGGACCTAAAACTAACAAATCTAAAAGAGGAGATTCGAACTAGCAACCTGGACTACAAAGCGTAAGTCGATAGCCTGAAACAACAACGGTTGTTGGCTTTGTCCCATAACTTGATTTTATACAATATTACGTTGAGTAGAGTAGAGGGAGTGCTCGTTAACACGTGCATCACCGTTGTCACTTACTGGTGGGTCCCAGGTCTGTGATCTCAATCTCTCTTCTCTCCACCATCCACGGGCACACACGAAGAGCGGCGCTAGCTTGCCGTGGTGTTATTACAACTAAAAAAAATCTTGGAAAATAGAAGAATCGCCTAGAACAAGAGACGTTGTGGCTGGTCAAGATGGAGCTAACCACATCTATCATCCGTGCCACGTTTGCATGATGAAGCTGTTTGGCTAGTGGGGTGTTTTTGACCGATTAGCTGGGTCCCGAGGTCGAACCATAGGTACTAGAGTTACTGCCGACGTCTGATACAGTACTCCCTCCGTCTAGGTGAGTAAGTTACCGTGACCAAGAAGGAGGGGAAAACGAGAGACCTTAATGTTTATTTGCTAATTAATAGCATTGCATGCAATGAACTAACCACTGCATGTCGTGTTTGGTAGTCTCAAATCATTAAAAGCATGCACACCCCTCATCTCTTATTGGTTGATATGTCAAGAAACAAGAAACAAGATAGAAGTTAATGCACCACGCCTAAGTGTTTTTGGATTATTTGATTTTCATAAGATGACTTACACACCTAGACAGAGGGAGTATATTTTTACACGCACATTTTTCCTCCGTGCCGAGACGTGGCACACCCTACCACGCGGTTTCGGGGTCCTCCCGGGTGGTGCACGCATATATTCTACCTGACGTGGGACGCCCTACCGCGTGTTTTCTGGGTCCTCCTCGATCGTAGCGCCGAAGCAAGTAAATGAGTCGTCAAATCACGAAAGACCACCTTTCCTGCCGAGTACATAAGTGAAGCACAGTGGCTAGCTAGTTGGGTTAGTTCGACCGATTAGCTAGGCCGCCGCCAAATTTGTTTTTTCACCCCTTTTTTTATCTACTTGCCGGCAGGTAAATTTAAATATCCACCGCGGCGTTGCTCTGGTGTTTGTGTGCGGCAGGATTTTTAATTTTTTGATTGACGGGAGTAGGCGCGACAGGATTTTTAATTTTTTAATTGACGGGAGCAGGCGCGACAGCAATTAGTCACGATGACTCCGCCTGTAAAACCCACTGCTCTCTGATGTGAGAAGTCCTCGACTGGTGTTTTACCGTGGTGAAAACCAAAAGATTCCCCGCTCCTCGGCTGGATCCCTCCGCCTTCCCGTAGATTGCATTGTCTTTCAGCCGTTTCGCCCCCTTTGCTTCCTCTCCCCATTGCTTCCTATCCCCATTGCTTCTACCTGGTGCCATGGCGGCGCAGTAGATCACGGAGTCCGAGGTGAGGCGCCTGACAGAGGAGCTGCATGCCAAGGATGCGGAGCTCAGGGCCAAGGACGTGGAGCTCCGTGAGCTCAAGGAGGAGGGAGGATTGCCATGCTCCTACGTTATGTGCGGGAGTTCACGGAGCTTCAAAAGCGGCAGGCGTCCACAAAGATGCTCGAGGCATCGGCGGCGTTGCTGCAGAAAGTGGGAGATATGATAGGCCGTTAGGGGAGCCGGCTGGAGTGCGAGCGGGCCGATCGTGACGAGGTCCAGGATCGCCTCAGCCACTGCGCGATGCCTAACGTCGTGCCAGCGCGACGATGCCGGCCATTGGGCTAAACCCGTTCAACCACCCGGTCGACTTCAACTAGCTGCGGCTTCCTGACCTGGTCTCCTTCTTCACCTATATCTCCGAGGAGCTGAGACGTCTCTGCGCGATGGTGGGGGCTGAGCTGGACAAGGAGGGGTTGCAGGCTGCCGTCGCCGTTGCTGGGTGAATCCTTTCAGGGCTCTGTCACTGGAATCCATTCGTGCCATTGGACGCCGTCTTTGACGAGCTGGCTCCCATCGACTGGGAGCAGGCTCTATGGGTGGTTGCACCCTGCATCACCAATGTCGTGCGCCTCGATAAGCAGAGGGACTTCAGTGGTGTTTAGGCGCCCTCTGCATGGGCATGGCCATGTCTCGGCGTAACATGACCATTGGATCAAACTCAGATGATGCAGACCAGTCACTGTAGCACAAAGCGTGTGGGTGTGTTTGGTTGCATTCTCATCTCAATATAGTTGTTTCCTCTTCATGTATTTTTGTTAACCTACTAGTGTGGACTCATGCACCCTTCATGTACTCTGCCAAACACCCAAAAGTGGGTCGAGAAGGGAACTTTTGCTCCCATCCCGTGCACCCTTCATACACCCTGTCTAACACTATTCCTGCTTCATATGGTTCATGTTTCGTGGAGTACTGTAGCACCGTACTCTCCGTGCGCTGTAGACCTACTTCTGTTAACATTGATCTCACCGTTCATTCTCGATCGGACAGTTGAAAAAGCGGTACTATGTTACAGATAGGACTAGTTGACATGCGCACAACATCATTTGTTATCGTCATATCTTACTACACTAGCAACAAGATTGTCTAGTAGTGATGTACTAGTATGAACCACTGCACATGCCTAGTAGTAGGAGCACCGTGTATGTTCAAGTGTCTGCCGTGTTTCGCACTCCTCCGTCATAAGAGTGGAAATGCTTGCTGTAATCATTTTTTTCTTCAGAAAAACAATGGACATGCTCTACCATGCGGATCCTCCTCTAGCCATGCACTAAATTACTCACTTTCACCAACGTGTGGGACAGCCAGCACCTGGGTCCACCAGCCATGCACTAAATTACTCCATAGTAGAGTGACAGTAGACTACCCCGATCGAAGCGCCGCAGTAATGCCCAATGAGCCGTCAAATCACGAAACCCCCTCCTTTCCAGCAGTAAGTTGGACGGACGAAGCAACCATCATTTCACTCTTCTCTCTCAGCTTCCTCTCTTGAAGAAAACCCCCACTCGCTTCGCTTCTCCCTCATCTCGTTCCTCTTTTCACTCTTCTCTCTCAGCTTCCTCTCTTGGATGGACGCCGAAGCACCGGCAGACGTGATGTCTATGTCTCTGGCCAAAACCATCGAGGCTCATGGTACGAAGAAGCGCAAGCACCCCACCGAGACTACCGCAGACAAGCTCAAAGCCATCACTCTGTCCAAGCCCCCCTCTCCAGGATCCCTCATTAAGCAAGTCCAGGTAATGTCTCTTGTTGATGATCTTTTTCTCAATCTTGATCGTGTTTTTTCATCTAACATGCAGTACTAGTACTGGTAGTACAAATTTCTGGGTGATCTTGCATGTGATTTTAGTGTGCCAAATGACGGCTCTAAATTCCTCTTTGACCAAAACATGCGAGAGGTTGACACTGATTTCTTATAGATTACTTTCAACTACTCCCTCTGTCCCAAATTTCTTGTCTTAGATTTGTCTAGATACAGATGTATCTAATACTAAAATGTGACTTGATACATCCGTATCTAGACAAATCTAAGACAAGAATTTTGGGACGGAGGGAGTACTTTATGAACATCAATGCTACCTTTGAAGAGGGTATATTTGCCTTAGTAACTTGTGTTATGGATATTGCAAATAATCCCTCTGCTCTCATGCCTTTGAAGACATGTTCTAGTGTCTTTGTTCACTCATTTCTGTGCGTATATGTAGTCATATATGGAGTATAATATCGAAAATCATCTTATATTTCTGAACGGAGGTAGTAATAAAATATGGTTTCTGTTTGAATTAGAACCAGGTCCGCGGTGGAGATGAAGTTCTCAAAGTCATGCCGTGTGAACTCGAAGACCCGGGGATGAGTTCTACTGCTAAACTATCCAGTTGTTGTGTCCTTGTCGCCACGTGTCCTGAACTAGTGTTTTCCTGTAACATTGTTGTCAGGCGTGTTCTCGAGGCTGTACTTGACCACAAAAAATTCCTGACCATGCCTTCGATTATGAAGGGTGTGGTTCTTGTAAAGCTTCCCAAAAAATCTGATGCGACATGTCTTCATCATCATGTTTATGAGTGGAAAGACCACTCTGTTAGGTTCTCCAAGGTTGACAAGATGGTGATGGTGCATGTAGACATCTCTCACGAAGTCCATGGCCTAGTCAGTTATGCGGGGTTCATCCCGTAGGTCGGTGGCAAGAAATAGTCTGCAAAGTTTAATTAGTGCAACTTTGCTTGTCTGTAGTAAGTACTATTGTTCAATACTTGATTTGTGTTTGTGAACCCTGTATTGTTTATTAGTACTGCCACTTTTGGTGTGTGGTTAGTCCTGAGAACGGTCTATGCTAATGTCTATCCACTCAATTCAGTCTGTATATTTTGAAGTATCCAGATCATCTTTTTTGTGAGGATGGTTTATCAATTATGGTTACACTCCAATATCTGTATGCATTGCAGGGTTTATCGCACCCACCAGGATTTCCAGTCCCATGGATGTTCGGTCCATATGATTTGTCATGACCTTTGGACTGTCCTGCTTATGGGAGTAGGAGGGACCCCTGCATGCCAGCCGTAGTTGGAGGATCAATCTTCTATTTAGTACTTCAACATAGTGATTTCCTAGTAAGGATTCACTCGTGTCACATCAAGTAAATCTTATTGATTTAATGTCTAAATCTTACTGATTTAATGTCATGTTTTCCTTCTTTTCCTACAATTTTATGATGCATGTTTTGCCATGTGACATTCATCACAGAATAAACCGTTTGGTTTGCTCTACGATGGCTATTTTTACAGGTGTGACTTCTTATGTCATGTCAGTAACGAAGGCACTGTCCATCACTTATATTACTGGAAAAAATTGGATCAGTCTGTTGTCTGAGTACAAGCTGAATCCCTATGATGAACTGGAGTTTGGTTTAACAAAAACGCCAAAATTAGTCCTTCTCGCGTTTAGAAGAAATGAAGAAAAAGACTGGATCAAGGTCACAGATCCTAGTCAAGTTAGAAAGCTGATCATAGCATACCAGACATGATCGCCGCTGTCTCGCACATCGGCACCACCTTCATCAATGGATCGAGCACCGGCAGTTGCTCTAGCACTGAAAGCGGCAGCAGCTTAGTCTGATCCGGCTGAGGATTGGGCACCGACCACGTCAGCGGATCAGTCTGATCTGCCGGAGGATCGGGCATCGACACCGGCACCTACTCCGACACCGGCACCAGCTCTACAAGGAGCACCATCTCCGGCAGCAGTAGCGGCTTCGACACCTGCACCAACACTTGCACTTGCATCTGCTCCGGCCCGTGCAGTTGCACCGACAACAGACTGGGCTGCAGTTCGCACTTCATATACAAAAGTCCTTACAAAAACCGACATGTCCACCTTCTTGGTAAGCATTGGCCGCCCAAGTGCTTTGTTCTTTTTTCTTTTCATGTTGTTTAACATGATTCACTGTGTTGATCTAACTGTTTGGGTATGTCTTGTTGTTTGCAAACATAGAATTCCTAGAGCAACGAGGGAGTCGTTCAACAATCCGGGCGACCACGGCCAAGTTTCTCTTACCATGCGCAACCTTGGTGTGAATGAACCTGCTCAATATACCATAAGTACAAAGGATGGTCGCATGATGATTGATGCTAAAGGATGGTCAAGGTTCAAATCTAAATCATATCTTGTGGTAGGGGATGATGTCAAAATCGATCTTTCTTGGCAAGGAGAGCTGGTCCAAATCAACTTTGAAATTCTTCAGTAGCAGCACGCAACTGCCGAACTGATCTATCCTCCGAGAGATTTTGATGTAATAAGCTGGCATGGTGAAACAAGTGTCCTGTGTGCATAAGTAGTATGACAGTACTATTTATCACATGGTATATCGTTGATAGAATTGCAACTCTGATTGCTGGTTAGGAACTGTCGTTCGATTTCATTCCAACAGCTGCCGTGCGTTATTCAGTTTTGTGAATTTGCCTTGTGACAACATCTAAAACCAGCGGCGTACCGATTACTTGCAATATGAAAAGCGCTGAGGTAGAACACATGGCCTCCCAAACATGCAGGGTGGGCCTGCGGCCCAAAGTCCAGAACCATGAGCCTGTCCGAGTATTATATTCTCAGATGAACCCCCATAGAAAAAGTTGAACTCCCATAATGCCCGTGCGTTGCACGTAACATCAAGATGCATTTGTTTGAGTATTTTATCTTGTGAGATAAAAGGATGAACGAGGGAAGGCCTTATTTGCAAATGTGGAGAGGTGTGTGGGTACCTTTTTGCAAAATTGCCATAGTATCCTTCCTATCCGTCAGATATAAATTGGACGGCCTATATTGCAGGATGGCAGGCACACCATCATCACCAACTCGTCTATACTGTGTTAAAAACAACTCTGTTTTTTTATAATTACTAGCAAGATGCCCATGCACTGCACGGAACATCAAGATGCATTTGTATGAGTAGTTTATCTTGTGGGAGAAAAGGATGAACGAGGGAAGGCCTTATTTGCAAATGTTGAGTGGCTGTGGGTATCTTTTTGCAAAATTTCCATTTTTCCTTCCTATCCGTCAGATATAAATCGGACGGCTTATATTGCAGGATGGCAGGAACACCATCATCACCAACTCTGTTTTTTTTATAAGAGTAGAGATATATGTTATATATATTCCCCTTGATTTTTCTTATGTATAAGGTTGTGATATAAAAGATTTGTATATTTCTTTACAGAGGGAGTATCTCTCTGTCAAAAAATATATTTATGACTAACTAGTTACTCCTGTCTTTCTACTTCCTTTTGCTGATATGTGGGGCAACCGGCAACAGGGTCCACATGCCATATGCACAAATTAGAGTGCACAACTGCACGGTAGACACACCCCGGTCGTAGCGCCGCAGTAATGCCCAATGAGCCGTCAAATCACAACCCCCCCTTTCCGGCTTTAGCAGTAAGCTGGACGGACGAAGTGGCAATATTTCACTGGGCCTGAATCCCCTTCTCCCTCGTCTGCTTGTTTAGAGAAAATCCCCTCTCGGCGATTGCATAGGGTTTTCTCATGGAGAACTAGGTACAAATTCTTCATCCATCCCCGATAAATCCAAGTCCCTTGGTTGAAGGTAATCCTAGGATGGCAGCCGCCGCCGTTGATGCATTTTTCTTCCTACTGAATCTAGTGTGTTTCATTTGCAGTGCCCAAAGTGCGAGGACCCTACAGGTTTCTGCGCCCTCGGAGAGACGCCACACTTGTTCCTTCTCATCCTAACACATCATTTTGAAACGCGCACAGGATGTTCCTAGAATCCTCTTTTCTATTAGGGAGGGTGTTTTTTTTTGAACATGATGTGTTCTCATATAATTTTTCCTGCAGTGTATTATTTGCTCTGCCAGAACACATGTACTCAAGATGCTCGTCCTTGCCATAACTTAATACACTAGTTTAATGGCCACAGTGAAGACAAGCCATGGATATAAGTTCCGAGTTGGGTTCATGAACCAAGAAGATCGCTGCTTTTTTATGGCCGAACTTGGATAAACTTTCTCAAGTGTTATGGACTGAAAGTTGGCGCACGAATGTTGATGGAAATAGCAGAACCTGGTCTCATCTTCACTGCGATCTTCCACCCCGATGTCGTTCCAATTGTTCATCCATGTTAGTTTTGTATCTGGTTCTTGCTTGTTGCCTCGATTACTTCTTACTCCACCTATTCTGTCTAACTAATCACAATTTAACTTTAGAAGTAGCAACAAATCTCTCACGAATATGCTACTTCTAACTAATATTTTCTTATAATTGGTGGCACGTGTAGGTTTTTTCATAGTTAAGCAGTCTGCTCGTTTGTTACTTTGTAATAACTCGGCTGTTACTGATGGCACTAAAGTTGACTGGATCGACATCCACAAGTTCCTACACTTTATTGATTGTCTTGAGGTCCTTGTGGGGCGTTTCAATTGTGGAAGGCCACGTGGGATATGTGTGCCACTACTACACTCGTTGAATAGGTCCAACTGTGTCGAGAAACTTATGGTACGAGCTGTTTTCTGTTATATATGTTGTTCATAAACTATTCCTTATACACAGTTTCACAGTTGTGATCTTCTTGAAACAGGAACTGCCCAGTTCTATTGTTCCTATACAGATGCCTGACCATGGTAGGGTCAGACTTGCGCTTGGTCACAACATGATGTTTATGTCGACCTACTCAATTCCCCTTGGAGGTGAAAAGATACTTATTCATGGGTGGTCTCAAATAATGAAGGCCCGTCCATCTTGGAGAATAGGACAGAATATTATGTTCATGCTTTTCCATGGCTCTAAAGCGAATATCCTGTTTATTGACCACATTGTGAGATGAAGCCGCTTTCAGAAGGTTGTGGATGCGCGGGGTGGCGGTCCTGGGGCTTGGCGGCCTCATACTTGGTTAACTGTAGGCAAAGTAGCACTGTTCGAGGCATGCTTTGTACGGTTGAACCTGTATAAGTACTCATATTGCTTTCAGCTTTGGTTGTTAAGTGCCCCTGCTGGTTTCAGTTAAGGTTGTTAAGTACTCCTGCTGCTTTTATAGTCTGTCGTGTTTCTTCAGTCCTATCTTCCTCCAACCGCCAAAACTAAACCAGTGTCGACGGGGCCGCCTGCTTCCGCCTCCCACGGCTGGCTGCACCTCAGCGCACGCATCGCCGCCCCACCGTCTCCTAAATTGTTAACGCCGACGTCCTCCACACGGTTTGGTGCGCTCGCTGCGGCGCCACCCTCTCGCGTTATCAACATGGTCAACAAACAACAGGAATGAGCAGAAGTACGTGGATAGTATGACAGTAGGGGCCCACCACGTCAGCGTATGAAAAAATAAAATGCTTCCTCCTAGTGTTTTCCTGACATCTAGGACCCACGACATTGTGAGCGTATATAGTCAATAGACAAGAGAACATCACAAGATCAGCTGACACCTAGGACGTAGCTGCTCGAGCAGTATTTTTTTTGTTATTGTTGAGACGGAGCAGGGTTTGAACTGGGCTGTGGCCCGTCTAGCCCAGGCTTATATTTTATGTTCACCATGTGACCAGCCCAGCTATTTTTTCTTTGTAAAAATGAGCCCAATTTATTTTTTTCTAAAGAATACCCAATCCAGGCCTACTTATTTTTCTACGCCTGATGGGCTGCAACTCTTTCAAGACGCCTGCAAATCTTGAAAGTAATATGAAATGGGTTGTAAATATAAAAACAAATGACAAATTGGCAATTACTTTATTTTTTCACATTTTCAGATTCCTATTTCACTGGGCATTAACCTAATTTAAATATATCTTCAAAGTACTTTAAATCTGGCTTGACATTTCGGTATTAAAAATAGTTTGGAACCCACAGAAATATGCGAAATTGGCCCTGGCCAACCAAGAAAAACAACTGCAATAAATTGCATAAGAAGTTGCCATGAGCTATATATAAATTGTTAAAAAAAGAAGGAGTGGTCTGACTTGTGGGCCTATTTAGTTGACAGGTATGCAAGATTTTTTTAGTTATTATATATGTCAACAAATGATTCTAGCAGACGTAACTGTTGGATGTCAATCCAACGGCCGTCGTGTTTCTTCATTCTCTGATCTTCTTGCTCCAGCCACCAAAGCAACGCCGGCGGGACCGCCTGCTCCTGCCTCTCGTGGCCGGCTGTG
The DNA here is from genome assembly GCF_018294505.1 of Triticum aestivum. NCBI lineage: Eukaryota > Viridiplantae > Streptophyta > Magnoliopsida > Poales > Poaceae > Triticum > Triticum aestivum. The sequence continues at coordinate 763,949,247 of NC_057801.1, forward strand.
CTGCCGCGCAGGCTTCAGCGCCCCCTACTACTCCCACCGCTGGCCAGGGCATCCCTCCACTCACCCACACCCCTTGTTATTCTGCGGCGACGGCAGCCTCACACCACAGCCAAACCGGTGAACCCTCGTACTCCTCTCCACGCGGGCTTCCACTGCCGCGTCTTCCCCGGCTTCGCGTCGTCCCCTTCCTAGGCCTCGCCGTCGTCCACTACCCTGGTGCTCTCGTCATGGCGTGGTCAACATGGTCAAGGAACGACTTCCATCGGACGTGGACTGTACGTGGAGAGGTTGACAGCTGGGTCCACGGCCACTGCAAGGAAGTGCCTCCTTTTTACGCGGAAAATAATGATACCTCCACCTGACAGCAGGGACCCACCAGATGGCCCACCGTATTTCGTGAAAAAAACATTTCCTTCCTGACTGCTGGGACCCACCAGCTACATCTTCGCATCCAAGGAAGTGCGTCCGGGCAAAAAAAAAAAACAATTCGCCCCCCTGACTGCTGGGACCCACCTGGTACATCTTCACACGCAAGGAAGTGTGTCTGAAAAAAAATGATTCGTCCCCCTGACTGGTGGGACCCACCAACTACATCTTCACACGCAAGGAAGTGCTTGACAGTCGGGACCCACCTGGTCGAAGCGTATGTAGCGTTGTCATTCTGGTCGCGAACGTGTACGTACATACTGGTGGATGTAGAGGCGCGCACATGTCGTAGTAGAGGCGCACACGTAGCATGTACACGTACGTACAGCGGCCAGGGTGCAAGAAAGAAAATACGGCCACGTATGTGTACATAAGGGCGGGGTCTCGAACGCCTTCTCGCGCATACGTACGGCCAGGGCTCGTGTACATGGCTAGTTCGGAACGGAGAAACAACGTCGTCATCGTGTTCATAGGGGGGTAACTGGCTGGGTCGGAACGGAATGCGTGGTCGTGTTCATCGGGAGGGCTTGGACGGAACAGGCAATGATAATGAGGCCTGGCGTACCGCAGAACGGAGGAAACGACCTTGTGTTTGACCGGCCACATTCAAAATGGGATCCTGTTCATCGGGAGGGGTGTGGCGTACTGCAAAACGAAGGAAACTGACCTCCTACGGTTAAAACGGGGGTCCTATTGATCGGGAGGGGTGTGGCGTTCCGCAAAACGGACGAAACGGACTTGTGTTGGAGTGCTACGGTCGAAACAGGTGTCATGTTCATCAGGAGTGGTGTGGCGTACTGCAAAACGGGACTCCACGGGATACTGTTCATGTCCACCGTCGACCTCCTCCAGCCTCCACGGGCTACTGTTCATCCACCGTCGATCTCTTCTAGCCTCCACCTGCGACTATTCATCCACGGGCTCCTGTTCATCCAGCCTCCACCGCGCGCTACTCCACCGGCTACTGTTCAACCACCCCTCTCCACGGGCTCCTGTTCAACCACCCCTCCCCAGGCTACTATTCATCCACCCCTCCACCATCTACTATGCATCCAACCCTCCACGGGGTCGTCCTGTTCATCCAGCCCTCCCCGGGGTCCTATTCATCCAGCCCCAACTGGCTCGATCGATCGGGGTCCTTTTCATCCAGAGGCAATGCCACGGGTCCTGTTCATCCACTCCCACCGCTCACTGTTCATCCAAACCCCCCCGCAACACTCACTGTTCATCCAGAGAGGCAGCATCGATCGGCTTCAGGTAGCAGTAGTAGCGAAGGAATCGCTCGATCGGGTTCAGTAACGCGTAGCCTGCAGTGTAATCACTCGGGTTCAGTTAGAGCCCAACGCCTCGCTCGGGTTCAGTTAGAGCCAACGCCTTGCACACACGCGCGTACGTGTATGAGAGAAACGCGCATCGCTCGGCCCCCGACCACCCACCGTAACCGGGAACTCCCTGAAATTTTCCTCGCCCTCGCTTCTACCACGGTTTTTTCCGTCACGGACGACCCAAAGAATGTCATACAACTGCATCTCCGGCCCGCCCAGGACGAAAATCCCATTTTCTGTCATGATTTTATGTCATAGAAGTAGGATCCCACCACATCTATAATGATACCGGGTTTGGTCACAATTATCGTCATAGAAGTGTCATATGTATGACAGAATATTTTTCGTTCGGCCCAAAATGTCACGGATGTGTCTTTTTTTGTAGTGAAGATATTTCTTTTGTCTTTGATGATGATTGTGTAGAAGCATTTGAAATACTTAAGAAAGCTTTGATCACTTCACCTATTGTTCATCCACCTGATTGGAATTTACCCTTTGAAATTATGTGTGATGCTAGTGATTATGCTGTAGGTGCTGTTCTAGGGCAAAGAGTTGATAAGAAATTGAATGTTATCCAGTATGCTAGTAAGACTCTTGACATTGCCTAGAGAAATTATGCTACTACTGAAAAAGAGTTCTTAGCAGTTGTGTTTGTATGTGATAAGTTTATACCTTATATTGTTGATTCCAAAGTTACTATTCACACTGCAGCTATTAAATATCTTATGGAAAAGAAAGATGCTAAGCCTAGACTCATTAGATGGGTTCTCTTGCTCCAAGAATTTGATTTGCATATTATTGATAGAAAGGGAGCGGAGAACCCCGTTGCAGACAACTTCTCTAGGTTAGAGAATGTTCTTGATGACCCACTTCCTATTGATGATAGCTTTCCTGATGAACAATTAGCGGTCGCTAATGCTTCTCGTACTGCTCCTTGGTATGCTGATTATGCTAATTACATTGTTGCTAAATTTATACCTCCTAGTTTCACATACCAGCAAAAGAAAAAGTTCTTTCATGATTTAAGACATTACTTCTGGGATGACCCACACCTTTATAAGGAAGGAGCAGATGGTGTTATTAGACGTTGTGTACCCGAGCATGAATAGGAACAGATCCTACACAAGTGCACTCTGAATCATATGGAGGATACCACGCTGGAGATAGAACTGCACACAAGGTATTGCATTCCGTTTTTTATTGGCCTACTCTCTTCAAAGATGCTCGTAAGTTTGTCTTATCTTGTGATGAATGTCAAAGAATTGGTAATATTAGTAGACGTCAAGAAATGCCTATGAATTATTCTCTTGTTATTGAACCATTTGATGTTTGGGGCTTTGATTATATGGGACCTTTTCCTGCCTCTAATGGTTATACACATATTTTAGTTGCTGTTGATTAAGTTACTAAGTGGGTAGAAGCTATTCCATTTAGTAGTGCTGATCATAACACTTCTATTAAAATGCTTAAAGAAGTTATTTTTTCGAGGTTTGGAGTCCCTAGATATCTTATGAGTGATGGTGGTTCACATTTTATTCATGGTGCTTTCCGTAAGATGCTTGCTAAGTATGATGTTAATCATAGAATCACATCTCCTTATCATCCGCAGTCTAGTGGTCAAGTAGAGTTGAGCAATAGAGAGCTCAAATTAATTTTGCAAAAGACTGTCAATAGATCTAGAAAGAATTGGTCCAAGAAACTTGATGCTGCATTATGGGCCTATAGAACTGCATACAAAAATCCTATGGGTATGTCTCCATATAAGATGGTTTATGGAAAAGCCTATCATTTACCTCTAGAACTTGAACATAAAGCATACTGGGCTATCAAAGAGCTCAACTATGACTTCAAACTTGCCGGTGAGAAGAGGTTGTTTGATATTAGCTCACTTGATGAATGGAGAACCCAAGCCTATGAGAATGCCATTCTATTCAAAGAAAAAGTCAAACGCTGGCATGCCAGAATGATACAAAAGCGTGAGTTTAACGTAGGTGATTATGTGTTATTATTCAACTCTCGTTTACGATTTTTTTGCTGGAAAACTTCTCTCTAAATGGGAAGGTCCTTACGTTATCGAGGAGGTCTATCGTTCTGGTGCCATAAAAATCAACAACTTCGAAGGCACAAGTCCGAGGGTGGTGAACGGCCAAAGAATTAAACATTATATCTCAGGTATCCTATCAATGTTGAAATTAATATTGTTGAAACCGTAACCCCGGAGGAATACATAAGAGACACTTTCCAGAACATTCCAGACTCCGAAAAGAAATAGGTATGTGGTACGGTAAGTAAACCGACTCCAAAACCATTCTAATGGCAATTTTTATCAGTTTTGGAATATTTAAGAATTTTAGGAAGAAAGAAGTAGTCCGGGAAGGACACGAGGCCTCCTCGAGCGTGGCGGGCGCGCCCACCCTTCCTGGGCGCGCCCTCCTGTCTTATGGCCACATCGTGTGCCTCCCGGACTCCGTTTTCTTGCACGTTACGTATCTTGGTCGGTAAAAATTCATTATATAAACCCCCGAAGGTTTTGACCACCGTATCATGCAAATATCCTCTGTTTTCATTTCGAGCTGTTTCTATTTCAGATCATGAGCATCATGACGTCTCCAAGCGCTCCCAAGGACAAGTTTTTCGAGAGGGTTATCAACCCCTATCTCGCGGAGGTGCTGCAACACCCTCAAACCATTGAGATGCGTGAGGGGGTGCTACACATCCGCAATGCGGAGGGACCAAGGCGTACCGGAAGCGTGGAGACGAAGCTCGGAGCCGTGGAGCAGTAAGTTTTCAAGTGCCAAGGGATGGTGGAGCGTGGCCTCAATGCCAACCAGATGATGATCACGGAGTTCACCAACAACCACAAGCTAGATGCCAAGGTCATTGGGGAGACCATCTTCAATCTTCAAGAGAAAATCTAGCACCTCCAAGGCCAAATCTATGACCTGCAGAATCAGAACTATGAGTATGAATATAGATTCAAGTGGATGAGTTTGGTTGCAGATTTAAGGATCCCGGAGACTCGATCATCCTTCTATGATGGTGAGTATATGCCTTGGAAGATGGACGACAAGCCTACATCATCAACAAATCCTAGTTCACAACCTCCGAGGACATAATCACATGGGTATGGGCACTCCCCTTGGCAACTGCCAAGCTTGGGGGAGGTGCCCCGGTATCGTATCACCATCACACGCCTATCTTTACCGTTTTATTTAGTTCGATCCTTTTAGTAGTATCTTGATCTAGTTGATTGAAGTTTTAGTATCAAGTAGTTTAGAGTTTTTCTTTGTGATCTCTTTATGTAATCGAGTCCGTGAGCTATCTATAATAAAAGATTAGTGTTGAGTCAAGCGCTTTGCTATCTTGCTATGATCTTGAGAAAGTAGAAAGAATAAAAGAGTTCATATTGATCTTATGGTTAGTGATGACTTCACACATAGAAAGTATGAGGCGTAAAAATTGTTGAGAGTTGATAAACGTAGTTTTGGTCATCGTTGCAATTAATAGGAAGTAATAAGGAAAGAGAGGTTTCACATACAAATATATTATCTTGGACATCTTTTATGATTGTGAAGCACTCATTAAGTATGACATGCTAAAAGAGTTGATGTTGGACAAGGAATACAATGTAATGGTTTATGTTTTCTCACATCTTAGTTAAAGTATATTGTCATTGACCTTCCAAAGATGTTCAGCTTGCCTTTCCCCCTCATGCTAGCCAAATTCCTTGCACCAAGTAGAGATACTACTTGTGCTTCCAAATATCCTTAAACCCAGTTTTGCCATGAGAGTCCACCATACCTACCTATGGATTGAGTAAGATCCTTCAAGTAAGTTGTCATGTTGCAGGCAATAAAAAATTGCCCTCTAAATATGTATGACTTATTAGTGCAGAGAAAATAAGCTTTATACGATCTTGTTGTGGAAGCAATAAAAGCGATGGACTGCATAATAAAGGTCCACACATAAGTGGCAATATAAAGTGACATTCTTTTGCATTAAGATTTCATGCATCCAACCCTAAACGCACATGACAACCTCTGCTTCCCTCTGCGAAGGGCCTATCTTTTACTTTATGTTTTTACTTTTCGCTTGAGTCAAGGTGATCTTCACCTTTTCCCTTTTTTCATTTTATCCTTTGGCAAGCTCCTCGTGTTTGAAAGATCATGATATATATATCCAATTGGATGTAAGTTAGCATGGATTATTATTGTTGATATCACCTAAAGGTGAATACATTGGGAGGCAACACAATAAGCCCCTATCTTTCTTAGTGTCCGGTTGAAACTCTATAACCACAAGTACTGCGTGAGTGTTAGCAATTGTAGAAGACTACATGATAGTTGAGTGTGGGGACTTGCTGAAAAGCTCAATTCTTGTCTCTTCCTGATGTTATGATAAATTGCAATTGCTTCAATGACTGATATTACAGTTTGCTAGCTCCCAATGAAATTTCTGAACCATGCTTGACATTGTGAATTGATCGTTACTTGAGCATAAGAAATCATATGATAAAATCTATTTATGTTGCTCTTATAAGAATGATCATGATGCCCTGATGTCCGTATTTTATTTTTATTGACACCTCTATATCTAAACATGTGGACATATTTTTTTATTTCGGCTTCCGCTTGAGGACAAGCGAGGTCTAAGCTTGGTGGAGTTGATACGTCCATTTTGCATCATGCTTTTATATCAATATTTATTGCATTATGGGCAGTTATTACACATTATATATCAATACTTATGGCTATTCTCTCTTATTTTATAAGGTTTACCATGAAGAGGGGGAATGCCGCAGCTGGAATTCTGGCTGGAAAAGGAGCAAACATTGTAAACCTATTCTATGCTGCTCCAAAAATCTTGATACTCCATGGAAATTATTTTTGGAATTAATAAGAATTATTGAGCGGAAGAAACACCTGAGGGGGCCCACACCCTAGCCAGGAGGGTGGGGGGCGCGCCCACCCCTACTAGGTGCGCCCCCTGTCTCCTGGGCCCCCTGGTGGCCCTCCGGTGTCAATCTTCTGCTATATGAAGGCTTTTACCCTGGAAAAAATCGTGGGCAAGCTTACGGGAGAAACTCCGCCACCATGAGGTGGAACCTTAGAGGAACCAATCTAGAGCTCCGGCAGAGCTGTTCTGCCGGGGACACTTCCCTCCGGGAGGGGGAAATCATCACCATCGTCATCTCCAACAATCCTCTCATCGGGAGGGGGTCAATCTCCATCAACATCTTCACCAGCACCATCTCCTCTCATAACCCTAGTTCATCTCTTGTATCCAATCTTGTATCCAAACCACAAATTGGTACCTGTTGGTTGCTAGTAGTGTTGATTACTCCTTGTAGTTGATGCTAATTGGTTTACTTGGTGGAAGATCATATGTTCATATCCTTAATGCATATTATTACTCCTTTTATTATGAACATGAATATGCTTTGTGAGTAGTTACGTTTGTTCTTGAGGATATGGGTGAAGTCTTGCTATTAGTAGTCATGTGAATTTGGTATTTGTTCGATATTTTGATGAGATGTATGTTGTCTTTCTTCTAGTGGTGTTATGTGAACATCGACTACATTACACTTCACCATTATTTGGTCCTAGAGGAAGGCATTGGGAAGTAATAAGTAGATGATGGGTTGCTAGAGTGACCTAAGCTTAAACCCTAGTTTATGTGTTGCTTCGTAAGGGGCTGATTTGGATCCATATGTTTAATGCTGTGGTTAGGTTTACCTTAATACTTCTTTTGTAGTTGCGGATGCTTGCAATAGGGGTTAATCATAAGTGGGATGCTTGTCCAAGTAAGGTCAGTACCCAAGCACCGGTCCACCCACATATCAAATTATCAAAGTACCGAACACGAATCATATGAGCATGATGAAAACTAGCTTGACGATAATTCCCATGTATCCTCGGGAGCTCTTTTCTCATTATAAGAAATTTTCCATGCTTATCCTTTGCTAAAAAAAGGATTGGGCCACCTTGTTGCACTTTATTTACTTTCATTGCTTATTACTCGTTACAATTTATCTTATCACAAAACTACCTGTTATCTATAATTTCAGTGCTTGCAGAGAAAACCTTACTGAAAACCGCTTATCATTTCCTTCTGCTCCTCATTGGGTTCGACACTCTTACTTATTGAAAGGACTATGACAGATCCCCTACAATTGTGGGTCATCAGGCAGTGAGGCTTCCGCGGTATCACAACCAACCATGGGAGGCAGGAGCACGCGACATGACCGGCGCTGGTTTGGGCGGCTGGCGCAAGAAGACCAGAGGTTGAAGAAGCACTACGACCGTTGGATGGACATCGTACGGTCACTGGAGCTACAATCATTCATATTGACTAAGTTGACAAAGCCCTCCGTCCCCGTCAACTTAGTTGGCCCACAAGTCATCCTCCCACTATGGTGGGTCCCAGCTAGCAGGGGGTATTCATTTTTTGTGCGTAATATGGAGGCACTTCCTTGCGTGCAAAGATATAGCTGGTGGGTCCGACCTGTCAGCGGGGGGAACATTTTTTCGCGAAATGCAGAGGCCCTTCCAGTAGGTCCCAGCTGTCAAGTGGAGGAATCATTATTTTGCGCGTAATAATGAGGCATTTCCTTGTGTGCGGCCGTGGACCCAGCTGTCAGCCTCTCCACGTACAGTCCACGTCCGATGGATGTCGTTCGTTGACCATGTTGACCAAGCCGCACCGAAAGCACCATGGTGGTGGACGACGGCGAGGCCTAGGAAGGGAACGACACGGAGCCCGGGAAGACTCGGTAATGGTTGCCCAGGCGGTGGGGAGTACAAGGGTTTACTGGTCCGGCTGTCGTCGGTAGAAAATAACAGGAGGAGTGGGTGAGTAGAGGAATGACCTGGCCAGCAATGAAGTAGGGTGGGGCGGTGCGGCTTGTGCGGCAGCACAGCCAACTACGGGAGGCGGGAGCAGGCAGTCCAGCCGGAGCTGGTTTGGGCGGCTGGAGCAAGAAGATTAGATATTGAATAAGCAGCACAGCCGTTGGATTAACATCCAATGGTCACTTCTGCTAGAATCGTTTGTGGACTAAGTTGACAAATCCAAAGTACATGTCAATCTAGTAGACCCACAAGTCAGCCTCCAAATCTATCCCAAACAACATACAACACAAAATTTCTGGGCTGATTCAAATTAATTTTAAATCTAAATATACCTTGATTTAAATTCAATGAAATTTTACCCGCACAAAAACAATGAAATTTAAAATATCAAAATCCGAAAGAAAACAATATTTTGGAACTAATTGCATGTTTGCTGTATTTTTTCATTTTACAGCCCATTTATTATTACTTATAGCCCATTTTATTGGCAAAATGCATTCCTCCTCGTTTTGAAAGATTTCCCGCCGAGCAGGGCGTAGAAAAGCAAGTAGGCCAACGTTGGTTATTCTGGAAAAAACAAAATAGCTGGCTAGCCATTTTCAGGAAGGAAAAAAAACAAACTGAGCTGGTCATGTGCTAAACATATGAAATAAAAGTCTGGGCTAGACGGGCCATGGGTCCCGAAAAAACAAAATTATTGCGCGCGCTGCTGGGTCCCTACTGTCATCCTCACCATGTACAGTCATCTCCTTATTCCTCTCGGTTATTGACCATGTTGACAACACCGGAGGGTGGCGCCGTGGCGAGCGAACCAAGGCGGAGGACGATGGTGAGGCTGAAGGAAATATGCCCTAGAGGCAAGAATAAAGTTATTATTTATTTCCTTATATCATGATAAATGTTTATTATTCATGCTAGAATTGTATTAACCGGAAACATAATACATGTGTGAATACATAGACAAACATAGTGTCACTAGTATGCCTCTACTTGACTAGCTCGTTGATCAAAGATGGTCGTGTTTCCTAACTATAAACATGAGTTGTCATTTGATTAACGGGATCACATCATTAGGAGAATGATGTGATTGACTTGACCCATTCCGTTAGCTTAGCACTTGATCATTTAGTATGTTGCTATTGCTTTCTTCATGACTTATACATGTTCCTACAACTATGAGATTATGCAACTCCCGTTTACCGGAGGAACACTTTATGTGCTACCAAACGTCACAACGTAACTAGGTGATTATAAAGGAGCTCTACAGGTGTCTCCGAAGGTACATGTTGAGTTGGCATATTTCGATATTAGGATTTGTCACTCCGATTGTCGGAGAGGTATCTCTGAGCCCTCTCGGTAATGCACATCACTATAAGCCTTGCAAGCAATGCAGCTAATGAGTTAGTTATGGAATGATGCATTATGTAACGAGTAAAGAGACTAGCCGGTAACGAGATTGAACTAGGTATTGAGATACCGACGATCAAATCTCGGGCAAGTAACATACCGATGACAAAGGGAGCAACGTATGTTGTTATGCGGTTTAACCAATGAAGATCTTCATAGAATATGTGGGAGCCAATATGAGCATCCAGGTTCCTCTATTGGTTATTGACCGGAGACATGTCTCGATCATGTCTACATAGTTCTCGAACCCGTAGAGTCCGCACGCTTAAAGTTCGATGACGGTTATATTACGAGTTTATGTGTTTTGATGTACCGAAGGTAGTTCGGAGTCCCGAATGTGATCACGGACATGACGAGGAGTCTCGAAATGGTCGAGACATGAAGATTGATATATTGGACGACTATATATATTCGGACACCGGAATGGTTCCGGGGGTTCGGATACCGGAGTACGGGGGGGGGGGGGGGGGGGGGGTTACCAGAACACCCTCGGAGGTTGTTGGGCCTCATGGGCCCAAGTGGTGGAAGAGGAGAGGCGGCCAAGGGGCATCCGCGCGCCCCTCCCTCCCAAGTCCGAATTGGACAAGGAGGGGGCGGCGCCCCCCCTTTCCTTTCCCCTCTCTCTCCTTCCCTCTCCTCTCCTACTCCAACAAGGAAGGGGGGGAGTCCCACTCCCGGTGGGAGTAGGACTCCTCATGGGGCGCGCCAAGGGTGGCCGGCCCCCTCCCCCTCCTCCACTCCTTTATATACGGGGAGGGAGGCACCCCCTTGAGATACAACAATTGATCCCTGAGATCTCTTAGCCGTGTGCGGTGCCCCCCTCCAACATAATCCACCTCGATAATATCGTAGTGGTGCTTAGGTGAAGCCCTGCATCGGTAGAACATCATCATCGTCACCATGCCTTCATGCTTATGGAACTCTCCCTGAAAGCTCGGCTGGATTGTAGTTCGAGGGACGTCATCGAGATGAACGTGTGCTGAACTCGGAGGTGCCGTGTGTTTGGTACTTGATCGGTCGGATCATGAAGACATATGACTCATCAACCGCGTTGTGTTAACGCTTCCGCTTTCGGTCTACGAGGGTACGTGGACACACTGTCCCCTCTCGTTGCTATGCATCACCATGATCCTGTGTGTGCGTAGGAATTTTTTAAAAATTACTACGTTCCCCAACAGTGATATCCGAGCCTGGTTTTATGCCTAGATGTTATATGAACAAGTAGAACACAAGTGAGTTGTGGGCGATACAAGTCATACTGCTTACGACATTACGCGTACGCTAACGCGAGACTGGTTCTACCGACATGCTTGGCACACAGGTGGCTGGCGGGTGCCAGTTTCTCCAACTTTAGATGAACCGAGTGTGGCTATGCCCGGTCCTTGAGAAGGTTAAAACAACACTAACTTGACTAACTATCGTTGTGGTTTTGATGCGTAGGTAAGTACGGTTCTTGCTCAGCCCGTAGCAGCCACATAAAACTTGCAACAACAAAGTAGAGGACATCTAACTTGTTTTTGCAGGGCATGGTGTGATGTGATATGGTCAAGACGTGATGCTATATTTTATTGTATGAGATTATCATGTTTTTTTAACCGAGTTATCGGCAACTGGCAGGAGCCATATGGTTGTCGCTTTATTGTATGCAATGCAATCGCCCTGTAATTGCTTTACTTTATCACTAAGCTGTAGCGATAGTCGTAGAAGCAATAGGTGGCAAAACGAGAACGATGCTACGATGGAGATCAAGGTGTCATGCCGGTGACGATGGTGATCATGACGGTGCTTCGAAGATGGAGATCACAAGCACAAGATGATGATGGCCATATCATATCACTTATATTGATTGCATGTGATGTTTATCCTGTATGCATCTTATTTTGCTTTGATTGACGGTGGCATTATAATATGATCTCTCACTAAATTTCAAGGTATAAGTGTTCTCCCTGAGTATGCACCATTGCGAAAGTTCTTCGTGCTGAGACACCACGTGATGATCGGGTGTGATAGGCTCTATCTTCAAATACAACGGGTGCAAAACAGTTGCACACGCGGAATACTCAGGTTAAACTTGACGAGCCTAGCATATACAAATATGGCCTCGGAACACTGAGACCGAAAGGTCGAGCGTGAATCATATAGTAGATATGATCAACATAGTGATGTTCACCATTGAAAACTACTCCATCTCACATGATGATCGGACATGGTTTAGTTGATTTGGATCACGTGATCACTTAGATGATTACAGGGATGTCTATGTAAGTGGGAGTTCTTAGTAATATGATTAATTGAACTTAAATTTATCATGAACTTAGTACCTGATAGTATTTTGCTTGTCTATGTTTGTTGTAGATAGATGGCTCGTGCTGTTGTTCCGTTGAATTGTAATGCGTTCCTTGAGAAAGCTAAGTTGAAAGATGATGGTAGCAATTACACGGACTGGGTCCGTAACTTGAGGATTATCCTCATTGCTGCACATAAGAATTACGTCCTGGAAGCACCGTTGGGTGTCAGGCCTGCTGCAGATGCAACTGACGACATTAATAACGTCTGGCAGTGCAAAGATGATGAATACTCGATAGTTCAGTGTGCTATGCTTTACGGCTTAGAACCGAGGCTTCAACGATGTTTTGAACGTCATGGAGCATATGAGATGTTCCAGGAGTTGAATTTAATATTTCAAGCAAATGCCCGGAGTGAGATATATGAAGTCTCCAATAAGTTCTTTAGCTGCAAGATGGAAGAGAATAGATCTGTCAGTGAACATATACTCAAAATGTCTGGGTATAATAATCACTTGATTCAATTGGGAGTTAATCTTCCTGATGATAGTGTCATTGACAGAATTCTTCATTCACTGCCACCAAGCTACAAGAGCTTAGTGATGAACTATAATATGCAAGGGATGAACAAGACTATTCCCGAGCTATTCGCAATGCTAAAAGTTGCGGAGGTAGAAATCAAAAAGGAGCATCAAGTGTTGATGGTCAATAAGACCACCAGTTTCAAGAAAAAAGGTAAAGGGAAGAAGAAGGGGAAGTTGAAGAAGAACAGCAAACAAGTTGTTGCTCAAGAGAAGAAACCCAAGTCTGGACCTAAGCCTGAGACTGAGTGCTTCTACTGCAAGCAGACTGGTCACTAGAAGCGGAACTGCCCCAAGTACTTGGCGGATAAGAAGGATGGCAAGGCGAACAAAGGTATATGTGATCTACATGTTATTGATGTGTACCTTACTAATGCTCATAGTAGCACCTGGGTATTTGATACTGGTTCTGTTGCTAATATTTGCAACTCGAAACAGGGACTTCGGATTAAGCGAAGATTGGCTAAGGACGAGGTGACGATGCGTGTGGGAAATGGTTCCAAAGTCGATGTGATCGCGGTCGGCACGCTACCTCTACATCTACCTTCGGGATTAGTTTTAGACCTGAATAATTGTTATTTGGTGCCATCGTTAAGCATGAACATTATATCTGGATCTTGTTTGATGCGAGACGGTTATTCATTCAAATCAGAGAATAATGGTTGTTCTATTTATAATTGTAATATCTTTTATGGTCACGCACCCTTGAAGAGTGGTCTATTTTTATTGAATCTCGATAGTAGTGATACACATATTCATAATGTTGAAGCCAAAAGATGCAGAGTTGATAATGATAGTGCAACTTATTTGTGGCACTGCCGTTTGGGTCATATTGGTGTAAAGCGCATGAAGAAACTCCATACCGATGGACTTCTGGAATCACTTGATTATGAATCACTTGGTACTTGCGAACCGTGCCTTATGGGCAAGATGACTAATACGCTGTTTTCCGGAACTATGGAGCGAGCAACAGATTTGTTGGAAATCATACATAATGATGTATGTGGTCCAATGAACATTGAGGCTCGCGGTGGGTATCGTTATTTTCTCACCTTCATAGATGATTTGAGCAGATATGGGTATATCTACTTAATGAAACATAAGTCTGAAACATTTGAAAAGTTCAAAGAATTTCAGAGTGAAGGGAAAATCATCGTAACAAGAAAATAAAGTTTCTACGATCTGATCGTGGAGGAGAATATTTGAGTTACGAGTTTGGTTTACATTTGAAACAATGTGGAATAGTTTCGCAACTCATTCCACCCGGAACACCACAACTTAATGGTGTGTCCGAACGTTGTAATCGTACTTTACTAGATATGGTGCGATCTATGATGTCTCTTACTGATTTATCGCTATCGTTTTGGGGTTATGCTTTAGAGACGGCCACATTCACATTAAATAGGGCACCATCAAAATCCGTTGAGATGACGCCTTATGAACTGTGGTTTGGCAAGAAACCAAAGTTGTCATTTCTTAAAGTTTGGGGCTGCGATGCTTATGTAAAAAAACTTCAAGCTAATAAGCTCGAACCCAAATCGGAGAAATGGGTCTTCATAGGATACCCAAAGGAGATTATTGGGTACACCTTCTATCACAGATCCGAAGGCAAGACTTTTGTTGCTAAAGTTGGATCCTTTCTAGAGAATGAGTTTCTCTCGAAAGAAGTGAGTGGGAGGAAAGTAGAACTTGATGAGGTAACTGTGCCTGCTCCCTTATTGGAAAGTAGTTGATCACAGAAACCGATTCCTGTGACGACTACACCAATTAGTGAGGAAGCTAATGATATTGATCATGAAACTTCAGATCAAGTTACTACCGAACCTCGTAGGTCAACCAGAGTAAGATCCACACCAGAGTGGTACGATAATCCTATTCTATAGGTCATGTTACTTGACCATGGTGAACCTACGAACTATGAGGAAGCGATGATGAGCCCAGATTCCGCAAAATGGCTTGAGGCCATGAAATCTGAGATGGGATCCATTTATGAGAACAAAGTATGGACTTTGGTTGACTTGCCCGATGATCGGCAGGCCATTGAGAATAAATGGATCTCCAAGAAGAAGACTGACGCTGATGGTAATGTTACTATCTACAAAGCTCGACTTGTTGCAAAAGGTTTTCGAAAAAGTTCAAGGGGTTGACTACGATGAGACTTTCTCACTCGTAGCGATGCTTAAGTCTGTCCGAATCATGTTAGCAATTGCTGCATTTTATGATTATGAAATATGGAAAATGGATGTCAAAACTGCATTCCTGAATGGATTTCTAGAAGAAGAGTTGTATATGATGCAACCAGAAGGTTTTGTCGATCCAAAAAGTGCCAACAAAGTGTGCAAGCTCCAGCGATCCATTTATGGACCGGTGCAAGCCTCTCGGAGTTGGAATAAACACTTTGATATTGTGATCAAAGCATATGGTTTTATACAGACTTTTGGAGAAGCATGTATTTACAAGAAAGTCAGTGGGAGCTCTGTAGCATTTCTGATATTATATGTAAACGACATATTGTTGATTGGAAATGATATAGAATTTCTGGATAGCATAAAAGGATACTTGAATAAAAGTTTTTCAATGAAAGACCTCGGTGAAGCTGCTTATATATTGGGCATCAAGATCTATAGAGATAGATCAAGACGCTTAATTGGGCTTTCACAAACAGATACCTTGATAAAGTTTTGAAAAAGTTCAAAATGGATCAAGCAAAGAAAGGATTCTTGCCTGTATTACAAGGTGTGAAGTTAAGTCAGACTCAATGCCCGACCACAACAGAAGATAGAGAGAAAATCAAAGGTGTTCCCTATGCTTCAGCCATAGGCTCTATCATGTGTGCAATGTTGTGTACCAGACCTGATGTATGCTTAGCAATAAGTTAAGCAGGAAGGTACCAAAGTAATCCAGGAGTGGATCACTGGACAGCGGTAAAGAATATCCTGAAATACCTGAAAAGGACTAAGGATATGTTTATCGTTTATGGAGGTAACAAAGAGCTAGTCATAAATGGTTACGTCGATGCAAGCTTTGACACTGATCCGGACGATTCTAAATCGCAAACCGGATACGCGTTTATATTCAACAGTGGAGCTGTCAGTTGGTGCAGTTCTAAACAAAGCGTCGTGGTGGGATCTACACGTGAAGCGGAGTACATAGCTGCTTCGGAGGCAGCAAATGAAGGAGTCTGGATGAAGGAGTTCATATACGATCTAGGTGTCATACCTAGTGCATCAGGACCAATGAAAATCTTTTGTGACAATACTGGTGCAATTGCCTTGGCAAAGGAATCCAGATTTCACAAGAGGACCAGGCATATCAAGAGATGCTTCAATTCCATCTGGGACCAAGTCCAGGTGGGAGACATAGAGATTTGCAAGATACATGCGGATCTAAATGTTGTAGACCTGTTGACTAAGCCTCTTCCACGAGCAAAACATGATCAACACCAAGGCTCCATGGGTGTTAGAATCATTACTGTGTAATCTAGATTAATGACTATAGTGCAAGTGGGAGACTGAAGGAAATATGCCCTAGAGGCAATAATAAAGTTATTATTTATTTCCTTATATCATGATAAATGTTTATTATTCATGCTAGAATTGTATTAATCGGAAACATAATACATGTGTGAATACATAGACAAACATAGTGTCACTAGTATGCCTCTACTTGACTAGCTCGTTGATCAAAGATGGTTGTGTTTCCTAACCATATACATGAGTTGTCATTTGATTAATGGGATCACATCATTAGGAGAATGATGTGATTGACTTGACCCATTCCGTTAGCTTAGCACTTGATCGTTTAGTATGTTGCTATTGCTTTCTTCATGACTTATACATGTTCTTACAACTATGAGATTATGCAACTCCCGTTTACCGGAGGAACACTTTGTGTGCTACCAAACGTCACAACGTAACTGGGTGATTATAAAGGAGCTCTACAGGTGTCCCCGAAGGTACATATTGAGTTGGCATATTTCGAGATTAGGAGTTGTCACTCCGATTATCGGAGAGGTATCTCTGGGCCGTCTCGGTAATGCACATCACTATAAACCTTGCAAGCAATGTAGCTAATGAGTTAGTTAGGGAATGATGCATTATGTAACGAGTAAAGAGACTTGCCGGTAACGAGACTGAACTAGGTATTGAGATACCGACGATCGACTCTCGGGCAAGTAACATACCGATGACAAAGGGAACAACGTATGTTCTTATGCGTTTTGACCGATAAAGATCTTCGTAGAATATGTGGGAGCCAATATGAGCATCCAGGTTCCGCTAGTGTTTATTGACCGGAGACATGTCTCGGTCATGTCTACATAGTTCTCGAACCCGTAGGGTCCGCAGGCTTAAAGTTTGATGACGGTTAAATTATGAGTTTATGTGTTTTGATTTACCGAAGGTAGTTCGGGGTCCCGAATGCGATCACAGACATGACCAGGAGTCTCGAAATGGTCGAGACATGAAGATTGATATATTGGACGACTATATTCGGACACCGGAATGGTTCCGTGGGTTATCGTATATATACGAGAGTACTGGGGGGTTAACGGAACTCCCCCGGAGGTTGTTGTGCCTCGTGGGCCCAAGTGGTGGAAGAGGAGAGGCGGCCAAGGGCAGCCGCGCACCCCTCCCCCCAAGTCCTAATTGGACAAGGAGGGGGGTGGCGCCCCCCCCCCTTTCCTTTCCCGCTCTCTCTCATTCCCTCTCCTCTCCTACTCCAACAAGGAAGGGGGGAGTCCTACTCCCGGTGGGTGTAGGACTCCTCATGGGAGACGCCAAGGGTGGCTGCCCCCCTCCCCCCTCCCACTCCTTTATATACGGGGAGGGAGGCACCCCCTTGAGACACAACAATTGATCCATGAGATCTCTTAGCCGTGTGTGGTGCCCCCCTCCACCATAATCCACCTCGATAATATCGTAGCGGTGCTTAGGCGAAGCCCTGCGTCAGTAGAACATCATCATCGTCACCACGCCGTCGTGCTGACGGAACTCTCCCTCAAAGCTCGGCTGGATCGGAGTTTGAGGGACGTCATCGAGCTGAACGTGTGCTGAACTCAGAGGTGCCGTGCGTTTGGTACTTGATCGGTCGGATTGTGAAGACGTACGACTACATCAACCGTGTTGTGCTAACGCATCCTGTCGTGGATTTGTCACGGCAGATGTCCTTGTGAAAGGACTTAGTCGTGGAGCCATCGCTACGGGTTAACTTGAAGGGGTTAAAGAAGACACAAAGACACAAGGGTTTATACTAGTTCGGCCCCTTCGATGAAGGTAAAAGCCTACGTCTAGTTGTGATGGAATTGATGTGGTTTCGATGGCTAGGGAGCAAACAAGATTCGCCTAGGCTCGAGTTGTTGTTGTCTGTCCCTGAACCGCCGCCGGGTCATCTCCTTATATACACGGGTGACGCCCGTCGGTCCACAGAGTCCCACACCGGTTCATACTCGTATCCCGGTTGGTCTCTCTCTATTCCTAACTTACAATGCAAGTTTACATATCAAGCCGGTTTACGGCTACAGGTTCTAAACCGACTACAGGCCTTGGGCCTTCATCTGCTTAATCACCTTTATACTACTAATGAAGTTAACCCGGCCCAGGTAGGCCGGTTCACACCTAGTAGTAATATCCCCAACATTAGGCCCCAGATTGATTTGAACTGGTTCATGTCAATCCTTCACAAAAATCTTTGTCTTCAACATCTTCTGGTAATTGGTAAACCGGCATGTCGTCATTATCTCTGGTTGCTGTAAACCGGCATGACGTCATCATGAAGTTAACATTTATGACGCCTTCTTTTATTAATAGATCTGCGATACCCAAGGCAGCAGCTCCACTTCCGAATCTTGTGGCTCCCGGATTCGCGCGCCTGACACACGTCCCTTGGCTTATAAATAGGACCGAAGGGTCATTTCCTTTTCTTCCCTTCGTCTCTTTCTCTTCGTCTTCCTCGCGTCGGCAGCCTCGGAGATCCGCCGCCGCCGTTGATCTCTGCACCGTCTTGGACCGCTGCATCAACCTGAACGCACCAGAGTACCGCGGTAGCCTTCCGCGTCTTCCTCGACTCTGGTAAGCCTTCTGTTCTTCTTAACATAGATCTATTCTAGGGTTTCGTGTTCTTGCCGTGTTCAGCACTTGTTCATACTCGTACCCAGACTCCTGGATAGATCTGTGAAACCCTGCTCTGATTAGTAGTAGCCTTTTAGCATCCACCTGTAGTTTCACTCTCAAGTCCATAGATCTCATCTACGTACCTGCCCATTGATTCACTTCCGTTCTGTTTTAACCTTTTGAATATTTTCTGTTTTTCTGAACTTGCTTCAGATCCATTGCTGCCATAAGACCTTGTGAAACCTGTTTCTGCATACTTAGCCATCCGCCACCTCAATTGTTTTCAATGTTTAGATCAGGCGGTTTAAATTAATATAGAAAAAGTTAATAAACCGGTATATACCATTAGTCCCCTTGTTGAACCGCCAGAACTCTGTAACCATATGATGCCACTGCATAAAAATCCGGGTTAAATGTACTGCCTCCGGTTTAACATTGTTCATACCAGCGCATTCTTGAACCAGAATCACTTATTTCTTGTAGATCTCATCATGGCCAAACAAGTATATGAGTGCAACTGGGTTCCTTCTCGCGTCACAGAAACTCAGTTGGATGATTTAGTTTCGATCGGCGCTTTAGACAGCAAAGAGACTATCCACTGGAGGGTTCCTGGTGATGAATGTCCTCCCACACCTCAAGAGGGAGAGGTTGTGATCTTTGCGGATCACTTAGCCCGGGGCTTCAAACCGCTCGGCTCTAAATTTTACCGGGATGTGTTAGCCAATTTTCAACTCCGCCCGCAAGATACTGGCCCCAATTCTGTTACCAACTTATGTCACTTCCAAGTGCTCTGTGAGGTATACCTTCAAGAGAAACCCACAGTTGAATTGTTCAGAGACTGCTTCCACTTAAACCGCCGCACAGAATTCACTGACGGTCCCAATACCGAATTGGGCGGTGTGGCAATTCAGAAAAGGAAAGAAATCACTTATCCCCATGCCAGACTACACAGTCACCCCAAGGAGTGGAATGCAACATGGTTTTACTGCAAAGATACTTCCCCTGATGATGAAAATCCTTTGCCTGGCTTTTGTCCGGAGCGGCTCAGCAATACACACCCCTTCCCACAAAGGTTAAGTGCCAAGGAGAGGAGTAAATATGCTCCGCAATTATCCAAGCTCCGAGCCTTCATGGCCAACGGTTTAACAGGAGTAGATCTCGCACGCTGTTGGATATCATGGAGCATACTGCCTCTCAACCGGCGCTCCGGTTTAATGTGCCAGTATACTGGTAGCGTTGATGACCCACTCCGACACACCAACATCCAGCTCTCCGATGATGAAGTCATAGAAGCTGTGAAGAAAATGTTGAACGAACCGGAGCACCTCTGCGCTCAAACCGGCCTGCCCCCTTTCTGTGCTACCAACAAACCGCCAGCTGTAAGATTTTGATTGTACTTTTTACTGAACCTGTTATTGCTATCTCTGTCTGACATCAATTGCTGCTTAACCAGGGTGATAATCCGTTTTGGAGCAAGAAGCTTCCACAAGACAAACCGGAGAAAACAGAACGGTCAACCCGGCTCAAGACCAAGGTTGTCAAGAAGCCTGCTAAAAAGAGGAAAACCACTGCTTCATCTGATCCGGCTGTTGATGATGATGTGGGTAACTCGGACCTTGAGGTAGAACTCGATTCACTAGGCTTACTTTTTACACGCCTTATTGATGATGATACTTGTCAGGACGACGCTGAAGCCAGTAATGCTGATGTCGCTGAGGTAACTATTCTCTCTTCCGATTCAGATCCTTTGCCTTTGCCAAAATTTCGCCAGGCAAACCGGAAAGTTAAATTTTCTCATCCTCTTGCTTACTTGGATCCCAAATTTCTTATGAAGACTCAGCAACATGAAGCTCGCCGCACAACCCGGCACAGCGGCCAGGTAGTTACCTCCGCCGGTTTACCAAACAGTCCGGTTCGAAAACGCCGCTCCGAGGTCTCCGACCTTTTTATTAATTTATGTCCTAAAGCGGGTTTCATCCGTCAACCTCTTAATCCGTCCGACTCCGATTATCAGGTTACTTCCCATTCTTCCTCTGGTGAATCGTCGGCCACTCAGCTGCCACCACTGAAAACGGTTCTTGGGTAAGCTAGACTGAACATATGCTTCTGGTATACCACGTTATAACTTATGTTGTTCCTTGACTCTTTGTTTCTCTTTCAGGGCTAAACCTAAACCAAGCAAGAAAGCCCGCCTGAATAAAGCGGCCGAGGAAGATGTCGCCCCTGAACAGGATAAAACACCAGATCTTGAAACGTTCGTTCATGAGGATATTCCCAATGATCCTCCCTTGCAAGATGATGCTATTCCTGAGAAAAGGCCTATCAATACCTCAGTCCCTGTTGACCAGCCTGCCAGCTCCGTCCGGATTGATGGATCCCGCAGTCCTTCAAAGCCTGCCGATAAACCGACCGCGCCAACACAAACCGGCGAGTCCAAGGATGATGACGTTGTAATTACCGGCGTAGGTCGCTTTGAACCAGGGAATCCTGTCGCTTTGGCCAAGCATACTGTGAAAGAAGATTTTTCTGCCATGAACAAAGGCAAATGGGATGTTGATCTGGAAACATATGCTGCTCTGAGTGCCCGAGATCTTCATTCTGGTTACTTGAACCGGCTATATACTAGTCGTGACTGTGAAGCTGGCATGGTAAAGATGATGAGAGATAAATTTGAGGTAACTTCCTTGTGCTTCTTCTTTCTTTAATTACTGCCACTGTATTAATCCTCCTAGCCCCCAAGGGCCGGTTTGTAACCTTCTTCAAGCCGGGACTTGAATATAGTCCTCAATACTTTGAAATCCATCAATGTAGCCCCCAAGGGCCGGTTCAACTTAGTATAGTTAAACCGGGACTCCAATAAAGATTCTAACATCAGAACATAACTGAGCAAATAGCCATTAGCCCCCAAGTGCCAAGTTGAATACCTGTATTGAGCTTGGGACTTTGCGATTTAGTAATAGATGAAAATTGAAGGTGCATTAGCCCCCAAGTATCAAGCGTATAACTTGTTATGTGGTTGGTACTTCAAATTCTTGTACCGTTTGTTGAAAGCCAAGCACTGTCTTTATGCAGGCTGAAGTGAGGATCAAAGAGGACCGGATTACTGATCTGCAGGAAACTTTGAAAACCCAACAAGCTGAAACCGACAAGGCAAGGGAAGAAATAACCAGCGCTTTGAGCATCACAGAACAGCTGAAGGAGGGCTTCAAGAAGGAGCGGACTGATTGGGCCACTGAGAAGGCCGATTTAATAAAAAGAGCTGAAAACGCTGAAGCTGCCCTTAAACCGGTGGTAGATGAGCTGACCGCCGTAAAGCGGCAAGTACATTCCATGACCGCTGCTATCTTTGGTAAGCTCCTTTTGGTTTCCTGGACAACTCTGGCCTGCTTATAATAGATCCGGTTTGTGATCTTTCCTGTATTGTTGCAGGTACACGCATTGGTCACTTAGGGTCAGATGTTCGGAAGAAGTTGAAGGCTGCCTACACTTTAATTGAACAGCTGTATACCGGAGCGCAACGGATCATCACCACTGCATCTCATAACAATCCGGCACCCACTTTAATCCAAGACACTCTTAATAGGTTGTCAATGCTTCCTGCTCGGATTGAAGAACTGAAAAAATCTGCTGCTCGAACCGGAGCCATTAACGCCTTAATCCGGGCAAAAGCATGGGTGCCGGATTTCGATCCTGTTGAAGCAGCTCAAGGCTATCCCAGCTTGAAGGAAGATGGCTCAGAGTTCAATGAAGATGATTTGAGGGCGATAAACCGTGCAGTACGCCCTCTGGCTTGTCAATTGGCTGAAGAGGCCGACTTGTCGCATTATCAAGCTCAGTACAATGATCAGAACAAACGAGTGGCCTGCACCAATTCCTGAAGCGGAGAATCTGATTCCTCCAATCCGTAAGCATACTTACGCTCCTGATATTGAACCGTCTTCTCTGATCCATGAAGAGGCTGTCTTTCAACCTTTAATGGGAATCAACTGGTCCACTGTTGATTTCCAGCCAATGGATAGAGATGAGGAAGCTGAAGCGGCGCAGGACGACCCACAACCATCAGACCGGTTTGATGAGCAGGCTTGAACCGGAAGCCGGTTTAAACAGCTGCTTTATTATGATCCGCCAGAATAACAATGATCTTATTTGGGCACCGCGTTGCCTTGTAATAGGATAGTCAATACTTCTGCTTTAAATATGCCTTCATGCATAAGTACTGA
This sequence comes from Triticum aestivum, assembly GCF_018294505.1. Taxonomy (NCBI): domain Eukaryota; kingdom Viridiplantae; phylum Streptophyta; class Magnoliopsida; order Poales; family Poaceae; genus Triticum; species Triticum aestivum. The sequence continues at coordinate 763,972,452 of NC_057801.1, forward strand.
TGCTTTTGCTTGAAATCCTCAATTTATATTTCCTGCAATCAGAAAATCTTGAACTGCCATCGCTGGGCATGAAGTTGGCTTAGCCAGGCTTGAAACGGAGTATTTATAAACCGTTACCGTCAAAGGGGAGAAAACAACTCTCATGTAAACCGTGTTGGGTGATTGTGAGCCCCCCTGCTACTTTATGATGTTAACAGGAAAGTTAAACCGGGCATATTTCTCTGGAGTACAAATGAACCAATTTCCGTCAGCTGAACCGGTAAAAAAGTGTTGTTGGTTTAAAGGAAACAAAACAAAAATTGAAGAATAGTCATAAAAGAAATATGGCAGCAAAGGCAATGATAAAAACCGTTTGCAAAAACATGCTTTACTGAGCTGATCAGATGGTGTTACCATGGTCGGACAGGACCAAGCCCCCAATAGGAGTGACAATGGTTCAAGTCAGCCAGGTCCCCAAATGAAACCGTGGCATTTATGCCGATCAAAAGGCGTGGCAATGGTTCGGGTTCGACCAAGCCCCCAAGTGATTTTGTGGCCTTAGGCCGATCAAGAGGCGTGACTGGTTCAGACTTGACCATGTCCCCAAGTGATCTGGTGGCTTTCGCCTATCAAAAGGTGTCGCATTGGTTCGGACACGACCAAGGCCCCAAGTGATATCACAAAGCTTTTTTGAAAAGCAAATTTCAAGGGGTAAACCGGAGGCCGCTTTAAAACAGAACCACTCCATGTAACCACACATGATATGAAAGGACAGAGACCCCGCTTTAGCTGAGGCTCCGGTTTTATTATATCAATGATAATATATACACTGCCATAATATGTACATAGATAGAGCCGATGGCTCAAGTGTAGTAAGGCCGAAGATGAGCTATATTCCACGGCCTGTTGGTCTCCTCCTCTGATGTGCGTGAGTCTTTATGCTCTCGAATATCAATCAGATAGTACGACCCGTTGTGCAGATTCTTGCTGACCACGAAAGGTCCCTCCCAAGGTGGGGATAACTTGTGCATATCCGTCTGATCTTGGATGAGCCGAAGCACCAAATCTCCTTCTTGAAAAGTTCTGGTTCTGACCCGGCGACTGTGATAGCGACGAAGATCTTGTTGATAAATCGCCGAGCGGGCAGCCGCTATGTCACGCTCCTCATCTAATAGGTCCAAAGCATCTTGCCGTGCTGTCTCATTGTCCGCTTCAACATAAGCCGCCACACGAGGCGAATCGTGCCGGATATCACTAGGGAGAACCGCCTCTGCTCCGTAGACCATAAAAAACGGTGTGTATCCTGTAGATCGGTTGGGCGTAGTGTTGATACTCCATAGCACAGATGGTAGCTCTTCAACCCAACATCCCGGTGTTCTTTGCAATGGAACCATAAGCCGGGGTTTGATGCCTCGCAAGATCTCTTGATTAGCTCGTTCTGCCTGCCCATTGGACTGGGGGTGAGCCACTGATGATACGTCAAGTCTGATGTGCTCACGTTCACAGAATTCCTTCATAGCACCCTTGGATAAATTGGTACCATTGTCAGTAATGATACTGTGTGGAAAGCCAAACCGGAAAATCACCTTTTTAATGAACTGCACCGCTGTAGCTGCATCACACTTGCTGACAGGCTCCGCTTCAACCCACTTGGTAAACTTGTCAACTGCCACCAAAAGGTGGGTTTTCTTATCCTTGGATCTTTTAAAAGGTCCGACCATATCCAGCCCCCATGTTGCAAACGGCCAAGTAATTGGAATCATCCTCAATTCTTGAGCCGGCACATGAGCACGCCTTGAAAATTTCTGACAGCCATCACACCGTTTAACCAAGTCCTCCGCATCAGCATGAGCTGTCAACCAGTAAAACCCGTGACGAAACGCCTTAGCCACCAGAGACTTTGAACCGGCGTGGTGACCACAATCCCCTTCATGGATTTCGCGTAAAATTTCACAACCTTCCTCAGGAGAGACGCAGCGTTGAAACGCCCCTGATACACTGCAATGATGCAATTCGCCATTGATAATTGTCATAGATTTGGATCGCCGGACTATCTGCCTGGCTAGAGTCTCATCCTCTGGCAACTCTCCCCGGTTCATGTACGCAAGATAAGGAACTGTCCAATCCGGTATAACATGCAGGGCTGCCACCAATTGAGCCTCCGGATCAGGAATAGCCAAATCCGCTTCACCTAGGAGCTTGACTGACGGATTGTGCAACACATCAAGAAAGACATTAGGCGGGACCGGTTTACGCTGAGAGCCCAACCGGCTTAAAGCGTCCGCCGCTTCATTTTTTCGACGATCCACGTGATCCACCTGATAACCCTTGAAGTGACCTGCAACAATATCCACCTCACGACGATATGCAGCCATGAGTGGGTCTTTAGAATCCCAAGTGCCAGACACCTGTTGAGCTACGAGGTCCGAGTCACCGAAGCACTTAACCCGACTTAGATTCATCTCTTTAGCCATCCGGAGACCATGGAGCAAGGCTTCATACTCAGCTGCATTATTAGTACAAGGGAACATTAAGCGGAGAACATAACAAAACTTATCACCTCGTGGGGAAGTTAACACGACTCCAGCCCCCGAGCCTTCCAATTGCCTGGATCCATCAAAATGGATAGTCCAATATGTGTGATCCGGCTTCTCCTCTGGTGCTTGCAACTCAGTCCAATCATTGATGAAATCAACAAGTGCTTGAGACTTCACCGCCGTCCGGGGTACGTACTTCAATCCGTGCGGCCCAAGTTCTATAGCCCACTTGGCAATCCGGCCAGTCGCCTCCCGGTTCTGTATGATATCGCCCAAGGGAGCTGAACTGACCACTGTGATAGGGTGCCCTTGGAAATACTGCTTCAACTTCCGGCTTGCCATGAAAACTCCATATACCAGCTTCTGCCAATGCGGATACCTTTGCTTGGATTCAATAAGCACCTCGCTGATATAGTAAACCGGCCGCTGAACCGGATACTCCTTGCCTGCCTCCTTGCGTTCTACCACAATAGCCACGCTAACTGCGCGAGCATTGGCCGCTACGTATAACAATAACGGCTCCTTGTCGACCGGAGCTGCAAGAACGGGCGGATTGGCTAATTGCCGCTTCAAGTCCTCCAACGCTTCATCAGCAGCTGGACTCCAGATGAATTGATCTGTCTTTCTCAACATCTGGTATAAAGGGATGGCCTTCTCTCCGAGGCGGCTGATAAACCGGCTCAGTGCGGCGATCCGACCCGCCAAACGCTGAACATCGTTGATACACTTCGGTTTAGCCAGGGAGGTGATAGCCGTAATCTTCTCCGGATTAGCCTCAATTCCTCTGTTGGACACAAGAAAGCCCAGTAACTTGCCTGCCGGAACACCAAAGACACATTTGGCAGGGTTAAGCATCATCTTATAAACCCGCAAGTTGTCAAAGGTTTCCTTCAAATCATCAACCAGCGTCTCCTTCTGCCTTGACTTGACTACAATATCATCCACATAGGCGTGCACATTGCGGCCGATCTGTTTATGCAGGCAATTCTGTACACACCGTTGATAAGTGGCTTGGGCGCTCTTGAGCCCAAAAGGCATAGATACATAGCAGAAGGCTCCAAAGGGAGTAATAAACGCCGTCTTCTCCTGGTCCTTAACCGCCATTTTGATCTGATGATACCCAGAATACGCATCCAAAAAACTCAAACGCTCACAACCCGCCGTGGCATCAATAATCTGGTCAATGCGGGGGAGGGCAAAAGGATCCGCTGGACAAGCCTTGTTAAGATCCGTGTAATCCACACACATACGCCAAGTGCCATTTTTCTTAAGAACCAGCACCGGATTAGCAAGCCACTCTGGATGGAACACTTCAATGATAAAACCAGCTGCTAAGAGCCTGGCCACCTCCTCTCCAATAGCTTTGCGCCTCTCTTCGTTAAACCGGCGGAGAAATTGCTTTACCGGTTTATACTTGGGATCAACATTAAGAGTGTGCTCAGCGAGTTCCCTCGGTACACCTGGCATGTCAGAAGGCTTCCATGCAAAAATGTCCCGATTCTCACGGATGAACTCGATGAGCGCGCTTTCCTATTTAGGGTCCAAGTTGGCACTGACAGTGAACTGCTTGGACGAATCGCCGGGCACGAAGTCAACAAGCTTGGTCTCAGCCGCTGATTTGAACTTCAGATCTGAATCATGCTCCGTAGTTGGCTTCTTCAAAGGGGTCATGTCCGCCGGATCAACATTGTCCCTATAATATTTTAACTCCTCCGTGGCACAAACCGACTCTGCATAGGCCGCATCACCTTCCTCACATTCCAAAGCAATCTTGCGGCTCCCATGAACCGTTATTGTCCCTTTGTGACCCGGCATCTTGAGCTGCAAATAGATATAACAAGGTCGTGCCATGAATTTGGCATAAGCCGGCCGCCCAAACAAGGCGTGATACGGGCTCCGGATCTTCACCACCTCAAAGGTTAGTGTCTCGGATCGGGAATCATGCTCGTCCCCAAAAGCCACCTCCAGGGCTATCTTACCAACAGGATATGCTGATTTGCCAGGCACCACACCATGGAACACCGTATTAGACGGTCTGAGATCCTTGTCTGTTAGCCCCATGCGGCGGAATGTCTCATAGTACAGGATGTTAATACTGCTCCCTCCATCCATGAGTACCTTGGTGAATTTATAACCTCCCACCTGAGGGTCTACCACTAATGCCAACTGGCCCGGATTGTCAACCCGGGGGGGGGGGGGTGATCCTCCCTGCTCCACACGATAGGCTGCTCCGACCAGCGTAAATAACGCGGTACGGCCGGTTCAACAGAGTTCACTGCTCGCTTATGAAGTTTCCGGTCGCGCTTATCCGAGCTAGTTGTGAAAACGTGATACTGCCCATTGTTCAACTGTTTTGGCTGGCTCTGATAACCCGACCGCTGCTGCTGCTGCTGTTGGTTGTAACCCCCTTGACCGTTCTGATTATCCTGGTTATTATTACCGCCCTGATTGAAACCTGAACCGGAAGCTCCATCGTGACCCGGCCCATGGAAACCGGATCCTGAGCCACCACCTGACCCACGGTCATACCGGAAGGCATTAGAGTTTTTAAATTCCTGCATAATGTAACAATCCTTCCAAAGGTGGTTAGCCGGCGCCTCCTTCGTCCCGTGTTTTGGGCAAGGCTGATTCAGCAAATAGTTTAAGCGATCCGGGTTAGGATTTGGAGCCCCATTACGATTCGCCGCTTTACCTCTGCGCCGCTGACCCTTGTCCTGCGCATTAGTGTTAGCCACAAAGTCCATGCTGCCATCCGCCTTACGCTTGCCTCCGTTTCCATGGCCCACCGGTTTGTATTGATGCCCCTTAGAGTTGCTATTCTTTTTTCCCTTCCCTGCTTCGTCATCGTCAGTCTCGGGATCCTTGGTACTATCAGAATCAGCATACTTCACTAAAGCGGCCATGAGAGTTCCCATGTCATTACAGAACCGCTTCATACGCCCCAACTTCTGCTTTAGAGGCTTAAACCGGCAGTTGCCCTCCAGGGTTAAGATCGCAGAGTCAGCATTGATCCTGTCAGACGAGTGCAAGACTTCAGAAACGCGGCGTACCCAATGGGTTGTTGACTCTCCGTCCTCCTGAACACAAGCCGCCAAGTCTACTATGGACTTAGGCTGCTTACACGTATCTTTGAAATTCTGGATAAACCGGGTCCGCAACTGGGCCCATGAACTGATAGAATTAGGCGGCAGGCTCTTCAACCAAGTACGGGCTGTGCCTTCAAGCATCATGGTGAAGTACTTTGCACACGCGGTCTCATCCACATCCAGCATCTCCATTGCCATCTCATAACTCTCTACCCACGCTTCTGGAGATAAATCAGCGGTGTAATTTGGCACCTTGCGCGGGCCCTTGAAGTCCTTGGGCAGGCGTACATTGCGTAAAGCGGGGACTAAACAGGGCACTCCCAAGCTAGATGCGACCCCTGGCCCGGCAGAGGTGGTAGGACGAACCGGTGTAAGCTGATCCGCCTCGTTCTGTGCTGCTAACTCGGCCTCCCTTCGTGCCCGGGCCCGGTCCACTACATCCTGAGCATCGTGAACACCACCGGCCGGGTTATTGCCACGGGCCGCTTCACGGCCCCGCGCATTGCTTGATATGGCCGGTTCATCCAGGCACCTACTATAGCTCCGGCTTGGACGAGGTGTGGAATGAATCCGATCGCGGCTGTATGAATATGCCTCCTGTTGAATCAAAGCGGTCCGGAGAAGTTCCTTAACCCGGCGCGTCTCTATTGCTTGCGGAGAGTCTCCTTCGACCGGGATAGCTTCTAATCGCGCAGCAGCTGCGACAAGATTGTCCATAGGATTAGAATAATGACCCGGAGGTGTCTGGACCGGCGGAGGAATCACAATGTTCTGCCGAGGAGGTTCCATCAGGCGGGGTTGGACCGTCGCTCCTGGCCCTGGTGCCTCGACCCGGTTTACCTCCAGGTGCCCCGGCGGATTACTGGTTCCAGCTCCCGGAGTGTGAAAGAGATTTCGAGGGTCGAACCCTAACGGCAGGCGTGATCTGTGCTTCCGCTTCAAGACTTCCTGTGATGCGTTCTGGTCGAGCATGAGCTTATAGGCCTGGGCGTCCAAAGCGGCCCGCTCTGCGGCCATCCTGTCCTTCTCTGCTGCCAGGTCGGCTTTGGCTTGTGCGATCTGCTCTCTCACCTTTGCAACCTCTGCATCATGGGCCTCCTGATCCGCCGGATTGGCCTCTGCCATAAGTACAGCTAGTGCATCAAACAGGTCAGACAGAACTTGAACCGGTGGGTGCACAAGGCCTCCTGCCCCTGCTGCCGCTGCCGCTGCTGATCCGGAGAACATTGCTGCTGCGGTCGAGGAGTGATTCGCCGCCTGCGTACCGGCCATGAATATTCCAACCCGGTTGATCTGCTCAGGGGGGTCCGGAATACTGTCGCCATCGGAACAGCCCCTAATCTGGTCGTCTTGCAACTGGTACAATGATTCTGTCTCTCCGGTTGAGGACTCGTCGCCGGAATAGACGACGGTCTCGCTACCGTATTCTGACTCGTCCCCATGCTCTCCTCCGTGGATGACTCCCACGAAGGCACGCTTCACGGCCGGTTTAACCTGGGTAGATCTCGCACGCTGAGCCATCTCGACGAGGTCGGTGCGGATGTCCGGCTCAGGCCCAGGCTCACCAATCTTGCCGATAAAAACGTGTATGCCACCAAAGGGGACCCGGTACCCATACTCGATCGAGCCGGCTTCGGGACCCCATCCTGCATCGTCGATGTAGAGCTTGCCGCGACGACTCTTGGTCATCCGGCCCACAGCATAGCCTTCGAGTCCTTTGAGCTTGCCCTCTAAGATCATCAAACCGTCGTGCGATAGCCCCACGGTGTGCGCCAACTGTCGTGGCTTTGTCACGGCAGATGTCCTTGTGAAAGGACTTAGTCGTGGAGCCATTGCTACGGGTTAACTTGAAGGGGTTAAAGCGGACACAAAGACACAAGGGTTTATACTAGTTCGGACCCTTCGATGAAGGTAAAAGCCTACGTCTAGTTGTGATGGAATTGATGTGGTTTCGATGGCTAGGGAGCAAACAAGCTTCGCCTAGGCTCGAGTTGTTGTTGTCTGTCCCTGAACCGCCGCCGGGTCGTCCCCTTATATACACGAGTGACGCCCGTCGGTCCATAGAGTCCCACACCGGTTCATACTCGTATCCCGGTTGGTCTCTCTCTATTCCTAACTTACAATGCAAGTTTACATATCAAGCCTGTTTACGGCTACAGGGTCTAAACCGACTACAGGCCTTGGGCCTTCATCTGCTTAATCACGTTTATACTACTAATGAAGTTAACCCGGCCCAGGTAGGCCGGTTCACACCTAGTAGTAATATCCCCAACACATCCGCTTTCGGTCTACAAGGGTACATGGACACACTCTCTCCTCTCGTTGCTATGAATCACCATGATCATGTGTGTGTGTAGGATTTTTTTTGAAATTACTACGTTCCCCAATAGAGGCCTCGGACGGGAACGAACAGGAGCCGGGGAAGATGCGCAGAGTTATAGGGTGCGATGTGGCCATGATGCATGCGCGGCACCACAACCAGCCGTGGGAGGTGGGAGCAGGCGGTCCCGCCGGCGCTGGTTTGGCTTTGGCGACTCGAGGAAGAAGAGATTGAAGAAACACAACAGCCGTTGAATGTCAATCCAACGGTCAAGGCTGGCACAATCGTTTGTTGACTAAGCCGACACCAAGTAGCATACTTTTTTATATATAGGAAGAAAAGAAAAACTGGGTTCATTGGTCTAATAACGTTCCCAAAACTGCGTCCGTTTGATCTTGTGTCGCAACTAAAACACGAGGAAAATGCATTCGTCTGCCGTCCTCCTCACAGGGAACGTTCGCCACATAAGTGACTAGCACCCTTGGTTTTCAACCGAGAGGTCTTGGGTTCGAGTCCCATGAACTCTCAATTTTGTCCTCCTTCCTTCCTCGCAAAAACAAGGGAAAGAAAATCAAAGACTTGGGAAGGCCTATAGAACAAGATAGTGTACCAGTAAAGAGAAGTTGCCGAGTTTTAGAAAAAAAAAGAGACATGCTCGTGTAGCTCGTTCAAATCCAAACCTAGACTATGACTATATATGGTGCTATGCTACTCTGCAGGTAATGAAACTGACATATTCAACGTTCACTTCTCCTCTTCTCTACTTACTCTGCCTAGCATCAGAAGCTCTGGCCGCAGCAACCATGTCCGCTGGCCGCTTGTCCACCTGCTCTTCAGCAGGCAACAACCAGATATGCGCAAAGTCGCCACCTGTACCATCGCCTGTGGGTCTCATCACACCCCCGCTGGCACGCGCACCGCAGCCGATTGCTCATCGCAACCCGCTGCCGTTGGTGTGGTGCCACTGCTACAAATCACGCAGAGTCATCCGTCGTGTCTCAACCACAATCCTCAACCCTGGCCGAGTCTTCTACAAATGCCCGAATCATGGGGTAATAATATGTTTAAGTGTTGTTCTGCTGCTTTCAGTTGCTGATTTTTAATAGTTTGGTTGATGATCTTCCAATTTGATTCGTGCAGAAAAGGGAAGATTCATGTGATTTGTATTTCTGGGAAGTTGCTGATGTGGGGGAATGCAACTACGCTTATTATTTGGTTAGCCGAGGAATCCCAATACCAGCAGGTTGGGGTGTTGGGCAAGTAACTGAAGGAACGACAGAAGAGGAAGATGCAGACAGAAGGTTAAAGATGCAGTTCCTCTGATCATGGCCAAGCAACAGCTGTTGAACGGCCTTGACAGCAATGAGGAGATGAAAGAGCTTGTGAAGATAATGGGCAAAATCGATGTGCTCTGTAGGATGATTGTCTCTTAATTTGCAGTGTATGTAGCACTCGTGATGTATTCAGTGGCTATGACATGAGCACTTTGCTGAAACTAGTAATGAATGAAACCTGTGTTGCAGGCTGGGCGTAGTATTGTGAACATCTAATGATTTGTATTAATGGAAATCAGGGGTATCCCCTTTTGCTCATAAATAAATAAATAGCAGAGGCCTTGTCGGGTGAGCTTTGTTCTCATTTGAAGACGTCGAGCAAATTGCAGTCCAACAACAAACTATGTCATCAAATTCAAGTTTCACAGCCAAATATGAGTACAACTAAACAACAATGTCATCATGTTTTAGTTGTCATACAATCACCAAAAACAAATCAGCATACATAACAAGTGATGTTCTCACAGCAAAATACTAAACAACATGTTCATCAGGTTTCAGTTGTCATAGCAAACACAATTTCACATAGTAGATAAAAAACATCTTCTGACAGGCAAATACGAAAAAAGCAATGTAATCATCATCCGCAGCAACAGCGTCAATTTCTTCGCCATGTGTATCAGTCTGAATCGTAATTTCCCATGGTGTCACCTTCTTCTTCGTCCTCAACGTCCTCGAACGTTGGCTTCTTCTTGATCAACTCTTGCATGTCCACAGCACGACAAGCAATCTTTTCACCGGCGTCATTGACGTGATGGTTCTCAAAGATATTAGGAACATCTGTGTTATCTTGTACATCAGGAGCAGTGTAAGCATCATCTTGTTGTGCAACTTCATTAAACGAATTCCTCTGTTCAAACCTTTGCAATACTCTCCAGTCATCTCTACGTGCAAATGTGTCTTCCAAGAAAAATATCTGTGTTGCTTGATTTGCCAAAATAAAAGGCTCGTTGGTTTGGTACGCCGCCTTGACATTGATGGATTTGAAATAATCATCAGCTCTGGGTTTTGCGATTTTGGAAAACAGGTTATACCAACGACATCACAACAGAACCACACACCAATGATCCTCGAAACTGGAGATATACTGCAACTGAACAATGTCTGTTATGTTAGCATACATTTCAGTTGTCTCTTTGTCATACGTATCCGTGCTCATGATGGCACTGTTTTGTGTCTTCCTGCCTTCATCTCGTGCAAGGATGTTGTAGCACACATCTCCAACAATGCAAGATTCATAATGTCTTACCCAAGTATCAGGACCCATTGCTAGTGAGTAAAGGGCATCATCAACTGCCTACCCATCCTCCCGCATATTCTTAACCTATGGTTAGAAAATAGACAAGCTGATCATCTTATGTACTCAATATATTAAAAAACTGACAGTGCAATTCAAAAGCTTACATGGCTCTTGAACCATTTCACAAATCCTCCATTACCAGTTTGTCAATGTTTCTTGGATTTTGCAGCAGTAACTCCTTTTTGTAGATCCTGCACAACATAGTGATCGCGTCAAACATCTAAATGTATAAGAATGTGCTGCAAGTTTAGTAGATTACGATGTATAAGATACAGTACTGCACTTACTTGATATAAGGTAGTATCTCAGGACAGTTATTCAACACATACCAAACCATTTTGTCCAAATCTTTAGGTTTGTCCTCTTGTCGACTCTTCCCTGTAACTCGAACAGAATAATCAAAAACATTGCGCCCGAGATTGTCTTCACCCACCTCTTTGCTAAGTTGATCAGCTGTTTCAATGTATTTTAGCAGAATGTCAACGCGTCTGTAGCAATGTAGGCCTCTGCAATGGAACCCTCGGGTCTTGCTCTGTTCCTAACATAGACCTTGAAAGTGCCTACCCTCCTTTCAATAGCGTACATCCAGCCATACTGTACTGGACCTCTAAGTAGTGCCTCATGAGGTAGATGAACAGCTAAATGCACCATCACATCAAAGAAGGCTGGAGGATATATCATCTCAAGGTCGCATAGGATAGTTGGTATCTTGTTTCTAAGACGCTCCAAAGCATCTATCCTGATATTTCTACTGCAGAGTTCCCTGAAGAATTGTCCCAACTCTGCAACTGCTCTGTATAAGTCAGGGCGGCCCAATCCTCTAAGGATAATAGGTAAAACCCTTTGAAGTAGGACGTGGAAGTCATGAGTTTTCAACCCTTGTACCTTGTTTCCATCTGCACTGACTCTCCTTTCAGGGTTGGAAGCAAATCCATGTGGGAATCTCACACATGACAGGACCTCGCAGAATTCTTTTCTTTTTACCTTGTCCAAGACGTACACAGCTGGTGCCATATCCCGTGGTTTACCTTCATCTTGCACCTGCAAATCCTGTCTGATACCCAGGTGTGTCAAATCAATCCTAGATTTTAAAGTATCTTTCGTCTTGCCTTCAATATTAAGAAGTGTGCCGATAATGCTGTCACATATATTTTTCTTGATGTGCATCACATCAAGATTATTGCCGCAGATCGAAATCTTTCCAATACTCCAAGTCCTAGAAAGTGGACCTGCGAGTAAACAATAATCTCTCTTCTGCCCTGCCACGCTTCCTTTTCCCGCTACCATTACCAGGATGGTTTCCTGGTGTAATATGCCTGACCTTCTCTAATTCCACTTGCAACTCATCGGCGGTGAGCCTCTTTGGCACATCACGATTTTCATGCTTTGCATTGAACACATGTCTTTGGTATTTTCTAGGATGCGGCTTGTCCTTGGCAAGGAAACGGCGGTGTCCAATGTAACAGATCTTGGTAAGTATTGCGTATGACAGTGGATTCCTGTCATAGCGAACACATGCATTGTAACCATGTGTCGTTCGCCCTGACATAGTGCCCAAAGCCGGTTTATCATGGATGCACCAAATTATAACAGCACGCAAAAAGAAATCCGCTGGTGGGCTGCTATATAGGTCTCGAGTGAGAACACCCCTCTATAGCTGTTGAAGTTCCTCCACAAGAGGCTCCATAAACAAATCAAAATCCTTTCCAGGACTTTTTGGACCTGGGATGAGCAAGGCCATCATGTAGTTTGATTCTTTGGTGCAAACATTTGGAGGCATGTTGTAAGGGATAACAAGCACTGGCCACATGCTATATGTGGCGCTCTGGTGGCCAAATGGGTTAAATCCATCTGAAGCTAAGCCAAGTCTAATGTTTCTCGGGTCAGCATAAAACTTTTTGTGTTTATGATTGAAGCTTTTCCACTCACTACCATGAGATGGATGGCTCATTATATTCTGATCTCTGTACTCCTGGTTCCTAGAATGCCACAGTACATCCTCTCTTGTTTCAGCATCATGAAACAGCCACTGCAATCTTGGTATAATTGGAAAATGTTTCAGAACATTATGAGGAATCCTCTTCACAGCATCGCCATCTTTCCATCTTGATGATTTGCATTTCGGGCATTCACTTAAGTTGGCATACTCCTTCCGGAACAGAACACGATTATTCTTACAAGCATGGATCATATCATATCGAATTCCAACTACACGAAGGAAATTTTTCATTTTACTATAGGTGTGTGGCAGCTTAGACGCATCTGGGAAAGATTTGCGGAAAGCAGCCAACATCGCATCGAATGATTTCTTGGTCATCCGCTCAGATGTCTTCACCTGATGAAAGGTGACTATAGCTGAGAATACTGACAGCTTATTTCCTGGGGTGACAGCCACGTTGCATTGTTTCAACATGCGTGCCCACCGTTTTTCTTCTACAGGTGAAAGTTCACGGAATGCACGAGCATTTCATAGCATTGTTTCAATGTTGGTCAAACTCACTGGCTCCGCCACCACCACCTCCTCCTCCTCTTCCACCCGAGCATCAGGCAGATCAAGATGGTGATCTGCTTCTTCCACGTAGTCAATAACATTGACGTTCATAGTTTCACCATGATGAACCCACCTAGTATATGTGACCAACATCCCATACAAGTGTAGATGATTTTGCACAGTTGACTGGGGTCTTGTACCTGAATTCATACAACTGCTACACGGCAGAGCACATCTAATTTCGGACCATCGTACTTAGCTCTGATAAAGTTCATGAAGTTTTCAACCCCCTCGACATATGCAGCAGAGAATCTTCGAGCAGAAGTTATCCAAGTCATGTCCATCTGTTAGACATACAAATTAGTTCTTCTACTAGATATTACAGGAAAAACATATATGTTTTTTTATGAAGTCCAAAAAAAATACCTAGGTCGATGTCTAAAGCTATGGCAAGATATTTGGACTAGCAGATCTAAGTAACGAAATATATGTAAAGCTAATTCAGCAAACAAATTTGAGTGCTAAATTATGGCAGGCTGTTTCAGCAGTCAATGAGGTCGAGCACACAACCATTGAACTATCGAAGGCCATCGCAGCAACAAAGATCGAGTATAAAATGGTGTAGAGCTATATCACCTAACAAATTGGCTACTAGACCATGGCAATCTACGTCACAATAAATATATGGCAGGATATTTTAGCAACAAAACGGCCTTGGCATGCCATCTCAGCTAAGCAGATTGAGTGCAGAACAGGGCAAGGAAACTACTTCGGCAAACAGTGAGATTAACAGCGTCTATCAGCTAACATTCAGTGCTACACCGACATGAATGGGGCCTCAGTCTAGAATGCGCATACCGTGGGAGAAGCTGACCGCCGTGCATCTCCACATGAACGTCGCTAGCGGTGGCGGCACTGACCGCCGTGCGCCTCCACAAGAACGTAGCCAGCGATGGCGGCGTGGCTAGAGGACGGCAGTCTACGAGAGCGTACTGTGGGAGTGAGAGGATCACCGTGCTTCCCCTTGAAGAACCACGGCGCCGACGTATCCGGCAGCAGGGAGGGAGGCTTTGGCGGAGCGAATGGAGTGGAGGGGGACGGGGGGAGGGGGGTTTGGGGAATATTATTGGCTAGTTGGTCGAAGGGCGGTTGGATCAGATTTGGGGAGAATTCTTGGGCGGGGGGGGGGGGGGGAGGATTTTCGCGCAGTGGGCAGGGGGAGTTTGGCGTATGGTCAGTTTCTCCAAGTGCAGTCCCACGTGTCAGTGAAGAGGCAAGTCAAAGCGCGTTCCGTTTGCGTGAGCCATGTGCAAGACCGAACGTGTGTGGGGTGCAATGCGACCGCGACAGGAGTGCTGTGAGTGTACCGCCTTTTTTCCTTTTAAACTAGGTGCTTCGCTCCCTCAAAAAAATTGTTGCTTCGCGCGATCCATCGATACTACTACTAGTAATCCGGTAATCCTAGCTAAAACGGCGTGGCCAGGTCTTTTGCCGTGCGATATGCTGGGAGGTTAACTTAGTTGTTTTCTTAGGACGAGTAATGCTACACCTACTTAATCCCAGTTACGTAATTAACGTAATGTGAAACGTGTGAGCTGTTGATTGTAGATTGGGGGGAGGGAGGGGCCCACCACCATGAAAATCTTGGGAGGAGAGAGAGGCAATTTACGTTAACCCTTTCGTAGGTTCCCGTAGATGTAGAAAGATGTGAAATGTGTGAATGTGTGGTGGACGTACTATTGGAGTGCCTAAGATTAATTGTGTATGTATAGATCCTATGTGTTTATTTTACTTCGCATGTTAGATTTGTCTCGGTTCAATAAAAAGCAGAGTTGGTGATGATGGTGTGCCTGTCATCCTGCAATATAGGCCGTCCGATCTATATCTAACGGATAGGAAGGAAACTATGACAATTTACCCGCACTCCTCTCCACATTTGCAGATAAGACAATTTACCTACAATATACTATATTATTGTGAAAGTTCATATACACCGGCCAAGATTAATGCAAACACGACAGATTTTCATTACATTTTGAACTATGTACGGGGGCGGGGTTCAAGACCCGTGAAGTGAAGGTGCGGTCTCCAGCGAGGAAGGGTAGAACACGGGATACAGACCGGCCAGTTGGCACACCATGCCCTGCCGCCTCCCATGCCCTACTCATCCTCGGAGGAGTCCCCGACCTCGGCGGTGCCGGACGTTGGACGGCGGCAAGTAGGACACATGGCTAACGGTGCTCCCGTCGTCGGCCGCCAGCGTGGCCACCGCTTGTGCGGTCGCGTCCGCGTCTGGCTACGCTGCTATTGCGTCGCAAGAGGCGACTTGAGCGAGGGCGGCGACCTCGAGCTTCATCCCCGAAGACAAGCTCTTCCGTAGAGCATTCGCACTTGCGGTCATGGCGGATGTGGTGCCAGGTAGGAGGATGATGCGCTATGGTGTGGAGGCTAGCTGGGCGTTGCCGCTTTAAGTAGCGCATTCCGGCGAGGCCAAGCGTCCTGATGCGTCATTAAGTCGCCGGAGTTGGTTCCTCAGGCACCGAGCCTCTTAACGATGACATACAAACGGATGGCATGAATGCGGGCAGCTGGCGCCGGCTGGGAACGCACCATGCGACGACGCGAGGGACGAGGGTTTTGGTATGCCAGGGTAGTCAGCTGCGGTCTTGGCAACGTTGGAGATGCCCTTTGCTCACATGCGGTCCCCGCTTGTCATTGAAAAAGCAATACGACCCGGCATGGTCTCAGGTCCTGAGGATGCAGTTGGCTGCGCCAGACCACTCCGCGGACGCGTCGCGGCGCCACGTGCATCCTCGACGAGCCGGGTGTTGGTGTGTGTTTGGATTGTGACCAAAGTGCACCTTACCAAAATTTTGGTCATGACCCAAAGATTGGTCTTTGTTTGGATGGTTGCCATTTTTTTGGCATACCAATGAACTCTAGGCAACTCTAGTTCATTTTTCTTGCCAATGTCGGCCAAATCATGGGCAACCAATACCTCAACCAAAATTTTGGCTACCCAATGGTTTGATGGGGCAACCTTGGGCACAAACCAAACATACATTTGGTCGAGCCACAAAACTAACGCCACCCTCGGCACACGGAAACCGACCGTGTCTAGCGACGATATGAGCGTGTCGCTCACCGCGGTCGCCATGTCCAGAGGCGGTGCTGGAGCTGTGCCATGTTGTTGGCCCCAACGACCCACATGAACGGTTGTCGGTGGCGAGGAGGTCGTGGGCCAGCTCCTCCATTGGACTAGTCTGCGCTACATCGTCCCGACGGGTGTGCCCCACATGTTGGTTTCCCTGTTTTCCCGGCCATATTCGAGCGTCAGTGCTCCGCATTGCGTATTAGGCCTTTCACTATGTAGGCCAAGCGAGACAACTTATTGTTTATTTGAGCCGTTCAAGTATAATCATGTGGCGTTTCCTTATTTCTCATTCCTCTCCAACCCTCTTCTCCATCGATCATGTCGCCCTTCGGTCGAGTCCATCCTCCCGCATGCCTCATTTGTACATTCCGCCGAGTATCATTCACATGTACCCGCCCTAGTACTCTTTCAATCAATCTCTGGACCCCGAGATGAAATCGAGAGAGAACGAGTGGGGGCACGTGATACCTAAGGCGGATTCAAAATTTTGAACCGGTGATCATAGCGTCCGCAAATCATATTTAAAGGGTATTCAATGTTCGTTTCATTTACGAACGTACAATATACTCCCTCCTATCCTTTCTAGTTTACATATAAGTTTTATGTGTAGTCAAAGTATCCCTACTTTGATAAAAAAAAGTATCAACATTCAACAACGCCCAATCAATATTGTTAGATTCGTACGTACTCCTAGATTTGTACTCGAGATGGTTTCCAATTTGTTTTCAACCATGTGAATGTGCTTGTTCTCGCGCATGCTCTTACTACTAGGATTTCGCCACGTATAGCCAGTCCAATAGTAACTTTTTTAAGCTCCCTGTCCAATAGTACACGTGGAGTACTGACAATATCTGTACTAGAGTATGCAGTGCTCATAGTAGTACTCACTCCTTCCATTTATATAGGGCCTATGTGGAGGAGAGAGATGTGAAAAAGTAAGGGGAGTGAGCTCTCATGCAAGAGCCTTAGCTATATACGCATTCCTAGTTAAATACAATAAATATGAAGAAAGAGATAGTTAGGAGATGGAAAAAAGTACTAATACAATAGTCAACCTTATATATATTTTTTGCGGGAAATATCCAGCCTTATAGCCCACACTACCGTATGAGTGCATATAATAGATGATGGCTATAGATGACATGGCAGTCCCTCATAGCCGTCGACTGGCTATATTATTAACCATCCTCTAATGCATTTTTAAAACCGCATTTGACTATTGACAAGATTAATAGTACATGAGATGTATAATGTGAAAATTATATCATTGGAAACTCCTTTCACATACGAATTTGACCGTATGCTTTGTGTAAGTTGCATGTCATATATTATTACTCTAACATTTGGTCAAAGTTAGCCTCGAAAAACGCATTAGGCCCTATATAGTAAATGGAAGGAGGGAGTAGTAGTGGAAATGGATCCTCTGACGTAGGTATCCCTGCCTTACCCTCCCTTTCGGTCACTTACTGGCGGACCCCATGCTTGCTAGGCCCCGCATGTCAGTTACTCAATGGGTTCGGCCACGTCTGGGGATCCTCATCTATAGTATACTCCCTTTGTTTTTATTTACTCCACATAAAACGGAGGGACTGGTAGTATAATAAATGACGCAGGCGGGGGAGGGGGAGGCACGTCGGTTTGCTCTCAACTGCGGTCCCACAAGCGAGTGAAAACGCAAGACGAAGCGTGTTCCATTCGGTCAGCAACGTGGAGGGTCCAGCATGCTGGGCTGCAACCGAACGCGACAAGAGCGATGTACAATTAAAACCGATTGACCGGTCGTCAGCAGAACCACTATTCACACTAGAACCTTCGCTTCTCAGCCTATGCCAGCCACTGCCCTAAAACCACACCTAATATCCAGCCCATCCCCCCACCTTGCGATCCCCTAGCCCGCATCAAGCGTCCCCTAGTTCGCCTTAAAGCCATGGTGCACCGCAAGATCACTTACTACAAGATGCTGACGCCGGAGCGCCGCGCAGAAATCTCACCAGCGGTCGGCGCCACAGACCTTCGTTCCCAAGCTCGCTTTGCGGTGGGCCAATCCCCGAGTTCTCTGGCGCCAAGCTACGAGGAGGAGGAAGCCGATCCAATGTTCATGGTGGAGGTCACGGCGCAGAAGGCCCCCGATGGGTATGAGACGATGGACGTCGACTTCGTGCCGGCGTTCGAGTCCCCCATGGTGCAGGCGGACCAGCGGTTCAACATGGTGATACTCAAGGAGGATCGGGAGGCAGAGGCTCAACTCGACGCGGAGCGGGCGCATGCCGCTGCCATCGAGGCTCTCTTGCAGGCGGAACCAGGTGTCGTGGATGTGAACTGGGTAGCGGAGGCTCAACTTGAGGCAGAGCGTGCGGATGCCGCTGCCATCGAGGACCTCCTGCAGGCAGAACCGGACATCCTAGACTTGAACCGGGCGGCAGAGGCTCGACTCGATGCAGAGCACGCGGATGCCGCTCTCATCGACGCCCTCCTGCAGGAGGAAGCGGAGTCCTGGACTTGAACTGGGCGGCGGAGGTTTGACTCGATGCGGAGCGCATGGATGCCGCTGCCATTGAGGCCCTCCTGCAGGCGGAACCGGACGTCCTCGACTTGAACCGGGCTATGCTCTCATCCGTGCAGAGCACCCGCACACTCCGCGTGAACGAGTAGCTGGAGCCCGAGGACAACCACGGCGCGCAGACACACGTTGGCAGCTACGGCTGGTTCGCGCCGGCAGCCAAAGACGACGAGGCCGTCTCGTTCCGCGAGCAGTGATAGTTTTTCTTTATGTTGTTGTTTTTACGGATCTTTTGCTGTGTAAAAACATATATTTGTTATGCAAGTCGCCTGACTTGGGTCAGTCTACCATTTTAGGTGGTTGGATGAATATCCTACGTCTCCTAACCCTTCTTTCCTTCTTCCTCACCTCTTCTTCTTCCCCAACATACCACCGCACGGCCGTACGGATACTCCCCAACATGCGGTTGGATAAACATACTCTATGAACGAAAATTATGTGTCAGCGGTAGGATGGCTGAGTTTGGTTTGTTCACATGCGACAGCACGTGTCAGTGAGGGTGCGTTCCCTTGGTTGGGTTTGCGGCGTGCAGGAGCGACTGTGTGAGGGTGCGCTGCGACCGCGGTGTGTAGGAGCGACCATGTGAGGGTGCGGTGCGACCGCAACAGCCGTGCGCAAGTGTACCTCCTTCTCATTTTGAAAACTTTAGGCAAGCTTGGTAAAAATGTGTGGCGAAGTTTGGCAATGGAAGGCCTAGACCCAAACAGGATAAGTACGTACGTACTAGGAGTACTAGTGTTAAAAAAGAAAGGCAGGGTTTTCCTTCGCGGGATTTAATCGATACAAATCCTCATTTCACGTGTCAATTAATGCATATTTTTTCTCCAAAGAACAAAGAGCTAACCATCTCACTCCTCATCGCTTGATTAATGCAGCACCATGCAAACCAACCTTCTCACTTCCGCATGCATGCAGAGGATATTAATGTCCTTGGTTGCTAGTACAAGGCAAACCCCATCAATTTTGCCTAGATTAGTGTTAGTGGCCTTTTGCAAATTGTAATTTTGATATACTGGCCTTGTGTACAAAAAAATGGAGGTAGTAACTATATTTGACTTCCTTCCCCATTACGGTGACGTCGATGATATCTTTTTTTTTTGTCTTTTGGCGAAGTTCGTTCGACGGAGAACACTGATACGTCTCTGTCGTATCTATATTTCTGATTTTCCATGCAAATATTATTCAACTTTTATATACTTTTCGCAACTTTTTATACTATCTTTTGGGACTAACATATTGATCCAGTGCCCAGTGCTAGTTCCCGTTTGTTGCATGTTTTATGTTCTGCAGAAAACCAATATCAAACGGAATCCAAACGGGATAAAAACGGACGGAGAATTATTTTGGAATATTTGGGATTTTCCGGAGTAAGAATCAACGCGAAACAATGTCCGAGGTGGCCACGAGACAGGGGGGCGCGCCCCCTACCCTTGGGCGCGCCCTGGGCTCTCGTGGGCCACCCATAAGGTGGTTTAGGCTCTACTTTTGCCGCAAGAAAGCTAATTTTATGCGAAAAATCTGGGCTAAAGATTCACCCCAATCGGAGTTACGGATCTCCAGATTTAAAGGAAACGGTGAAGG
Source organism: Triticum aestivum (assembly GCF_018294505.1). Taxonomy (NCBI): domain Eukaryota; kingdom Viridiplantae; phylum Streptophyta; class Magnoliopsida; order Poales; family Poaceae; genus Triticum; species Triticum aestivum. The sequence goes on from NC_057801.1 coordinate 763,992,794, forward strand.
GGTAGAATCAGTGAACTCAGAAACAGAGAGATATATCCAATCTCGGAGGGGCTCTCGCCCCTCCCAAGCCATGGGAGCCAAGGACCAGAGGGGAAATCCTTCTCCCATCTAGGGAGAAGGTCAAGGAAGAAGAAGAACAATGGGGGCTCTCTCCCCCTTGCCTCCGGTGGCGCTGGAGCGCTGCCGGGGGCCATCATCATCACTGCGATCTTCACCAACACCGCCGTCATCTTCACCAACATCTCCATCACCTTCCTCCTTCTATATTCAGCGGTCCAGTCTCCCACAACCCGCTGTACCCTCTACTTAAACATGGTGCTTTATGCTTCATATTATTATCTAATGATGTGTTGCCATCCTATGTTGTCTGAGTAGATTTTCGTTGTCCTATTGGTGGTTGATGAATTGCTATGATTGATTTAATTTGCTTGTGGTTATGTTGCTGTCCTATTGTGCCCTCCGTGTCGCGCAAGCATGAGGGATTACCGCTGTAGGGTGTTGCAATACGTTCATGATTCGCTTATAGTGGGTTGCGTGAGTGATTGAAACACAAACCCGAGTAAGGGGATTGTTGTGTATGGGATAAAAGGGGACTTGATGCTTTAATGCTATGGTTGGGTTTTACCTTAATGAATCTTTAGTAGTTGCGGACGCTTGCTAGAGTTCCAATCATAAGTGCATATGATCCAAGTAGAGAAAGTATGTTAGCTTATGCCTCTCCCACATAAAACTTGCTATCGGTCTAGTAACATAGTCAATTGCTTAGGGGCACTTTCATAACTCCTACCACCACTTTTCCACACTCGCTTTATTTACTTTTTTTGCTTCTTTATCTAAACAGCCCCTACTTTTATTTACGTGCTCTTTATTATCTTGCAAACCTATCCTATCACACGTACAAAGTACTTCTAGTTTCATACTTGTTCTAGGTAAAGCGAACGTCAAGCGTGCGTAGAGTTGTATCGATGGTCCATAGAACTTGAGGGAATATTTATTCTACCTTTAGCTCCTTGTTGGGTTCGACACTCTTACTTATCGAAAACTGTTGCGATCCGCTACACTTGTGGGTTATCAAACACCATTGAGGGAGACCAAGGTAATTCGTTCGCAAGTGCCGCCTGCAAGACGAGACAACCGCCTTATTTGCATCCAGGAAGTCCGTTGAACCAAATGACTAGTACTACTAGGAGTACACAATAGCATCATCCGTCCAGCTTAGTGCGGTGAGATAGTTTCTTGAAGAAGACGATGGAGAAGCAGAGTCAGCAAAGAGTGAAATGATGGTTGCTTCGTCCGTGCTTTGGTGATTTGACGCCTCACTGCTTTGTGATTTGTGATAGAAGGGACAAGGGAATAGATTTTGTGCTCTATATTGTACTACATGCATCCAAGCATGGGAGAAAGAGGAGAGACGTTACATTCTATTCCTTCAATCAATCAATCAGGGAGCTTCGGTTCCATCTTTTTGGCTTTGGCAACACCGTCCACAATGGCTCCCACGATGCCAAAAGCTATTTTCACATTTGGCTACACATTGTGGATGCCCTTAACCGTACCAGTTGGTTTTTCTCCTGTGTGATATCTATACAAATCTCAATTATATTGATCTAAAAAATTATAGAATCAAGATTAGTAAAAAGGAGGTGATTTGCCGCGCGGATGGCGGGGGAGGTTTCTTATTTTTAGAGGATTTTGTCCTGGCGGTTTGCTAACATGTGGTCCCACATGCTAGTGCTTTACCAAGCCGATTCGCCTCCCACATGAGGCAGAAGAACGACAGAAGCAACACGTGGTTAAGTTGAAGAAGATGAGGGAGAAGCGGATTCAGCAACGAGTGAAATGATGGTTGCTTCGTCCCTCCAACTTTTTTTTAGCATTATTACTTCGTCCCTCCAACTTAACTGCGGGAAAGGTGCAACTTTGTGATTTGAGACCTCATTGCTCATTACTACGCCGGCGCCATGACTGGGTTGCTTCACCCCGGCTGCTCTGCACTGTATTCCAGTATGGCACGTGGACCCGGTAGCTTGATGTCCCACATGTTGGCGAAAGGGACTAGAAGATTTATGAAAGAGAGCGCTCCACTCTTACGACGGAGGAGTACACGACACGACGCCCAATGAACTGTCACTTGTACTGTATAGTACTATAGTTTTGCTGTTTCGCACGATCCATCGATACAAACCCGATTAAACAGGAAAGGGCGGGATTTTTCCCGCGCAGTAGATGATACTGGCCATACATTTCAAAGGCAATTTTAATGTATGCAAACTGAATAATTAAGGCCTTTCCCAGTGCTCCACGGTGTACACGTGCTAAGGATGCCACATAGGCAGAAAAATGATGTGGCAAAGCAATTAAAGAGGAGAGAGAGGATTATGGTGACCCCAACAAGAACCAATGCTAAGCACGTGAACCTAGACAAAAAGACTACCAACCAATACATGAAGGAGTTTTATTACTAAATAACTAAATAGAGAAGGCTTAGCTACAAAACCTAAGCACTGATGCATTGGGGACATTAGTTGCTAAGCATTTTAATGCACTTAGCACCCCACTTAGCACCAATGCATTGGGAGAGGGCTAAGTAACAATATGATATCTAGTAAAACTAAAACACATATGATTTATTGTGTTAGAGTGTAGTAGTAATGCTATATTGCATAGTTGTTAGATGTAACATGCGAGAACGTCTAGAGATGTAGTTTTGGAGGGCCTACAGAGAGAAAAGCGTAATACGGTCACCGAACTTCAGAATAAGCTGATTACGGTCACTATATACGCTTTGTGGTGATTATATGTTCACTTGCTCACGGTTCAGCATCGGATTGCACTCTGTTGACCGGCCAAATAGTCTGCGTGGCGCCATGTTGACTAGTTAAATTGACCATGTTCCTTGTGGGTCCCACCTGTCAGTTCGCATAGGGAAAAGGTCAGATAAACACAAATTTACGCAGGCGCGAAAAGACTCCAACCCGTGCGCGGGAATCACCTGGTTGTGTATGTGTCTGTCAGGGCCTGATGTTTGCGCATGCACGTGTAGGTTGAGCACTTGAGCGTGAGCGTGTGTGTTGGTCGTGTGGTGTACTGGTGTGTGCATGCATGCGTGCATGTGTGCGTGTGAGTGTTGCGTGCGTGCATGGCTGCGTGTGTAGTGTGAGCGTTGAGTGCATGCATGGGTGCATGAGTTTGTGTGAGTGTTGCACGCATGCAGTTCGTGTGCATGCGTGCGTGTGTGTATAATCACCACACCAGCTGCTGTGTGTTAAAACAGACGGCTCAAGATATCAATACAAGGCCACCTTGTCCCTTGTGCCTGCGGTCATGACTTCGAACCACCATCCAAATATTATTTTGTCGTTTGTTTTCATTCTTACTAGCAAGATGCCCGTGCGTTGCACGTAACATCAAGATGCATTTGTATGACTAGTTTATCTTGTGAGAGAAAAGGATGAATGAGGGAAGGCCTTATTTGCAAATGTGGAGAGATGTGTGGGTACCATTTTGCAGAATTTCCATAGTTTCTTTCCTATCCGTCAGATATAAATCGGACGACATATATTGCAGGATGGCAGGCACACCATCATCACCAACTCTATTTTTTATAAGAGTGTATTTTATGTATTGTATAAGAGTGTAGATGTAGAGTAGATACAAGCCGACAGGTGGGCACGATGGTAGTGAGATAATGTGATGCTACACTAGAGGTGCCACGTGGAGCGTTTAACTGGTCAACTAGTCATGTCTTGAGCAAATACAGAGTTGTACGGTGAGCCCGTGACTGTATAATAACCATTAAACATAAATGGTGACCGTAATGAGTGGATTCTGAAGTCCAATGTACGTATCGTGCTTTCTCTTCAAATACAATGATCGTCATTGCATATATCGTGAGAGAAAGATGAAACATGCGTGAATTTTCTGGGGGCTTACTTTCAAAGGACCCGGAGATAGTTTTGTGTGCCTATGTGAAAGGGGCGTACATGGGGGTATGCGATGGAGAGAGAGAGATGCTCTTCGTTTCTCTTTATTATGACTAACTTTGTATACAGTATAAAAATATACAAATTCACAGTGAATAAATATCATTGTGGGCACCATACAATGCAAATTAGCGTTCGTACTCCTCCATATAAATTTGTAATGTTTTATATAGGTAGAAACTCTAAAATAATTTTTTGGCCACACTTTATTCAAAAGGAATGTTGTATGCGAAATAAACGTGAAGAGAGAGCTTTTTAGATCAATGCGGTACGTGATGTAACATGTGTGAATGTGTAGTTGATGCATTTGGCGGGGCCTAGAGAGGTATGTGTGTGTATTACGTATTCGAGAGAGGCATGGATAGAGGGGTGATGACCCACAAGTGTAGGGGATCTATCGTAGTCCTTTCTATAAGTAAGAGTGTCGAACCCAACGAGTAGCAGAAGGAAATGATAAGCGGCTTTCAGTAAGGTTTTCTCTGCAAGCACTGAAATTGTAGGTAACAAAATTAGTTTTGTGATAAGATAAATTGTAACGAGTAACAAGTAAATAAAGTAAATAAAGTGCAGCAAGGTGGCCCAATCCTTTTTGTAGCAAATGATAAGACTGGACAATTCCTTATAATGAGAAAGGAGCTCCCGAGGACACATAGGAATAATCGTCAAGCTAGTTTTCATCACGCTCATATGATTCGCGTTCGGTACATTGATAATTTTATATGTGGGTAGACCGGTGCTTGGGTACTGCCCTTACTTGGACAAGCATCCCACTTATGATTAACCCCTATTGCAAGCATCCGCAACTACAAAAGAAGTATTAAGGTAAACCTAACCACATCATTAAACACATGGATCCAAATCAGCCCCTTACGAACACTACTAGGGAAAACCCTATACACAGAATCTTAGCAGCAGCGCGGCTCAAAAAGGAGCGCTGCTGCTAATTAGCAGTAGCGCGGGTGTGGAAAACCCGCTACTGACAAGTGTTTAGCAGTAGCGTGCTCTGTGTAACACGCGCTGCTACAAATATCGACCGACAGTGCCCCCTCAACTCCATTTAGTAGCATCGCGGTACATGTCGGGGGTTGGGTATGACATATGCCAAAGGATGGCTAATCATGGTGGGAGCGAGTAGAATGTCGCCGGTGCCCGGAAGCGGGATGAGGCGAAAACATGCACGCCGGCGGAACTTACCCAGCTTCAGGGCTCTCCGAGGAGATAACACCCCTACTGCTGCTCTGCAGGGTCTCCGCATGGTCACTATGGCAAAGTGGTTACAATGGTGCTCCTGGAGCTGTTTCTGGAGGTAGTAGAGGGCGAGGCTAGCTCTCTCCTTCCTATGTTATGAGGTCTATCTCTATCTGGGTCCGAACCCTTTGCATGGGCTTCCCGGGGGATTTATATAGGCCTACCCCCCAGGGGTACAACGGTAATCCGGCTGGGCGTGGGTCCCAGCCGTCTGTCTCTCAGGCTGTCGTCCTCTCTGCCGACTACTGGGGCCCGCCGACCTACGGGCCCCACGGACAGGCCTGATACTGTACCGGTACTCCTGATGACGCTGGCTTGGTCATGCGGTCGGGGCAACAGCGCCGCCGTCTGGCGTGCGTTCACTGTCGCCATTCCCTGTCTTGTCTGGTTAATGGCGCGCAGGGCCCGTGGGAGGGGTCGGCCGACTCCAGGAGGCCGACTCCCACAGGTCCGCCTCCGGGGCGCTCATGCCGTCTTCTGTCTACCCACTGACAGGCGGCCCCGCCATCCTTGGGTCGTACAGGCAGGCATCGTGGGCACAGGGCGCCGCCCACTGTGGCTGAGGTCAGGGCAGGCATGGCAACAGTGCCGTGCCTCGCCGGAGATCTTCAGCGATACAACTTACTGTAGCCATGCCGGCCCCTTGTAAGCAGGGGGGACGTCCATGCCGTGGCCGCACCCCGCCTCGCCTCCGAGACGAGGGTGGAGTTGCGGGCCGACTCTCCATAGTCGGCCTCTCTGGAAGTCGCCGTCCATGAGTCGGCTTATCTTGGAGTCCCCGTCTGGGACTCGGCTTATCTTGGAGTCGCCGTCTGGGACTCGGCATATCTTGGAGTCGTCCCTGGGACTCAGCATAAGCGGCACTACTGATCTCAATGTCCTGAAAGGTTCTAGGGCTCGGGTTAGCCTACCCGTGGTCCATTACTTCGACAGAGTCCCCGAAGCCGGTGAGGCTCCGTGGATACTGCGTCGTAGGGCCTCAACAGTTTCATTCTTCTAGGACTTCTCTTGCCGTCTTCCTTCAGGCCAACTGTCCGAAAGTCGGATTCGCAGAGGGCCGTCTTGCTTTGTAGAGAGCTCAAAGTCGTGGATGGAGACCAGGCCTTGTGACAGATACGCTTCCTCGCGGCCGCCCGCCGCGGTCTTGTCGAGCGGTGCCACGTGGCAAGGATAGTCTGCCTACCCACACGCGCGACGGGACAGGCCATCAGGGGGGGCCCACCACTACCGTGCCTCGGCACATGAACGGATCCGTTGTGGCCGTGCGGACGGCTGAGTTTCCCACATCGTTACTGCGTGCAGTAACTTCGTGGGGTAAATCATGGGGGGGCGTGGGGTCCTGCGCGCAGTTAATCCCACACCCGCCCCATCGGCTTCTCAGCCCTCAAGGCTATAAGTAGGCGGGGGGAGTGGAGCGGCAAGCACGTGCGCCCATCTTCCCTGCTCCTCCGCCTCCTCTTGCCTCCTTTCCTTCCTCTTGCCGCTGTCGAGAAAAGCACACCGCACCAGCAGCGATGAGCTCTTCCTCCGCCACCGCGGCTCCCGCCGTGCGCTCCAGCGTGTGGGATGGCTCGGAGGTGGATGATGACAACATCGAGTTCCTCCGCCAGACGCGCCGCCTCCCCGACGCAGACCTCGTGCGCGCCCGTGCCGCGCCGGAGGGGGAGATTTTGCCAGCGCCAGAGGAGGGCGAGCGGGTCATCTTCCGCTCGCACCTCATGCGCGGCCTGGGGCTGCCGACGAGCGGCTTCTTCCGTTCCTTCCTGGAGTTCCACGGGCTCCAGCCGCACCACCTCACCCCAAACACGGTGGTGCTGCTGTCTGCCTTCGCCACTCTGTGCGAAGGCTTCCTTGGCGTCCTCCCCACCATCGAGTTGTGGGGAAAATTCTTCTCATCCAAGCTCGACACGCACGTCGCCGGCGTGCCGGCTCAATGCGGCGCCTTCATCGCGATGCGCCGGTCGACGGCCGACAATCCGTTCCCCGCCATCACGTTGATCAAATCGGTGAAGATGTGGCAACGGTCGTACTTCTACGTGAAGAGCGTTGCCCCCGACGGGGACTGGGTCAACCTGCCGCCTTATGAAGCCGGCGCATCGGCTGGGAGGCTTCCCAGCTGGTCTCATCGAGCCAAGACGTTGACTCCCGCCGGAGCCGCCGCCGTGGCGCGGCTCCGATTCTGACGCAGTCGGAGGGCCTCGTTGGGGCCGACTTGCTGGCCGCCTTTGTGGTGCGCCGAGTCCTTCCTCTTCAAGGCCGGCCTCATCTGATCAATCAGATGAGTGACCACCGGGACCCGAGTCGGATGTGCACCAGGGAAATGCCCCACGCAGAGGTGGCAAACATGGTGAACCACATCGCGAACTGCGAGTTTGGGGAGGACTGGCAGTTCGGCAAGGAGCCGTACTCGTGCGCCAACCCCCCTCCAGTGGTAAGTCACATCTCTTTATTGTTTTGTCTTCTTCATAGCCGACTCCGACTTCTGATTTTCATCGGTTTTTCTGACTTAGAACCCCCTCATGCAGCCCGCAGCCGGCGTCACGAGACCGCCCCGCGAGTTCGTTCCCGACCGAGCGGAGAGCGACGTTGACGACCCCGACTTGGGGGAGGCGGCGATGGAAGCCGATGCCGAAGGCGGGGGAGGAGGAGCGGGAGGCGGCCTCACGCCCTCGGCCACCTTCGCCGACTGGCCTGATGACGACGCCGAAGGAGAAGTCGTCCCACGCCACCAGCCACGGGTCGGCCCATCGGGCGCGGGTTCCTCCGCCGGCATGGCTGGCCAAGGCGGCTTGAAGAGGCACCAGCCTGGGCCGAGTTCATTCGGCGGCAAGCTGAAGAAGCTCAAGGGGGCGGCCGCCGCGACCAAGCGGGAGGAGGCGGCCGCGAGGGCCAACCGCTTCCACAAGGAAGTGAAGAGGTCGCCGCTAGTATCTGCGTAAGTGTTTCCTCCTTTGTCCTTATTTTCCCTCGGTGAATCTCATCCGAGTTTCTCTTTTTCATTCCCTTTTGCTTCAGGGCTCCCCTTTCCCTTGAGAGGGTCGCCGTCCCCTCCGTCATGGGGTCGGCGGAGACGTTAGCCAACACTCGGCGGGTTGACCCTGCCGCCGACCTCCGAGAGGCGACGGAGCGAAACACGCGGGAGAAGCGCTACGAGGAGGAGGCCGACCGCTTGGAGAAGGCGGAGGCCGAGAAGGCGGCGGCCTCTGCCCAGAAAAAACTGGAAGAGGCCGAAGCCGCCGCCGCAGCAAGGTGGCAAGCCGAGGAGGCCGCGCGCCGCCAGTCGGCATTGTTCGTCACCCCACTGTCCTCGGCGCCACCCCCCCCCCCCCGGAGTTCACGGGGCAGACTGGAGAAGCCGGCGCCAAGAACCCCGTCGTGGAGAAGGAAAGCGGTGAGGCCTCCATGTCGGATACGCTCGTGCCGCCACCGCCGCCTCCGCCGCCATCTAGGGGAGTGCACGGCAAACAGCCGGCGGGCCCGCCGGTGCCGCCGACTGCAGACGATTCCGAGGCGAGGCTGCTTCTCCAAGTCGCCTCTCCAGTGTGCCGCTGTCTTGAGATGGCGACCTCGGTGCCGCGACCCCGGGAGACCGGCGCCGCCAGCTCAGCAATCCCAGACGCCGAGGCGACAAGAGCCGCGCCCATTGGGTGGTTGCGTGGAGGCGGCACAGGGCCGCTGAACCAAGCGCTTCTGGACGTCCAGGCGAAGCTGCGAGCTGAAGGCGATGCCCTTCAAACTTGCACCAGGGCGCATCTGGCAGCGCGAACGACCGTCCGAGTATGTTTGCCTCTTTCTTTTGATTCTTGTTTTTCTCTGTGGGGCGCGCCAGCGCACCCACTGGGTGTAGTCCCCGAGTTTCGGGCCGGCTGCTGAGCAGGCGGTTCGGAAATCCCTCTGGCGAGTTCCAAATATTAATTTTGTCTGAAATGCTTATTGCAGGAGTATCACAACCTCCGCGCTACCGCCTTCAACCGGAATGTTGAGGAGCTAGGCAGGCGGACTGCCGACTTGTCGGAGAGCCGGGGTGAGTCCTTCTTCTTTTTCGTGGGGGTGCGCTGGCGCACCCGTGGGCTATAGTCCCCGAGATTCGGGTCGACTGCTGAGCAGTCAGGCCGGATCTTCTCAGCGACTCTCTTTGTTGATGACTTATCGTCTTCTGTCTTTTTTTTCTTTTTCAGAGGCCAACGCCGTTCTTCAGCAGTAGCTGGGCGAGGCCAACACCGCCTTGCACGCCAAGGAGGAGGAGTGCAGCAAACTTGCCGCAGAGCGCGACCTGCTGGCTGCGCAGCTGGCCGAGCAGAAGGAGCTGCTCAAGAAGGCGCAGGACGAGGCCGAGAAGAAGGAGGCCGCTCTCCTGGCCGAGTTTGAGAGCGAGCGTTCCTCCTAGACTGACAGGGAGGCGATGCTGACCTCCGGCTTCCATGAGATCGAGGATATCGTTGACGGTGAGTTTCCTTTCTTCCTTTATTTCCTTCGAGTTTCCGACTATCGGTCGGGCCGACTTCTGATTTTTTTGACTCACTTCTTTTTTTTGTCTTGGCAGACTTCTTCCCTGGCCACTCGCAGGCAGTCACTCAGGCCATCGAGGCTGATCACAAGACGCGGAGGGCAAGCGGCGTGGAGATCACCGCCAACGCCCCCCGAACCGTCGATGAGCAGCTTCTGAGCATTGAGGCCCGTCTTCGTCCGGCCCACCGGCTGATGCGCCGGCTTCAGCATGCTGGCGCCCAGGCGGTTGCCGCTCTGTGGCCAGACATGCCGGCCCTACGCACCGCTAGTCGGACTGCCGACTAGCTGGAGGTCGCAGCTGGCCGTCTTGAAGCTTGGAAGGGTTCCTCGGCCCGGGCCGGAGCGCGCCGGGCCTTGGAATTTGTCAAGGCGTGGTATCCAGGGCTCGACCTGGAACGGCTGGCCGCGTTCCGGTCAGAGACCCAGGCAGAACTGGTGGCAGTGGAGGGTGCCCTTATCGAGCGTGCGGTGGCGATTGCCGACTACACGGACACCAGTGTCTTAGTCCCCGAGCGGGCTGCAGGCGGTGAGGAGGTGCCGCCAGAGTGGTTCAGGATGAACCCGGACTTCGGCGAGGACTCGGCGGAGGTGATTGACTCCAGCATCGAGGATGACGGCGAGGCGGACGACGAAGGCAACATGGAGGTGCCAGAAGAAGGAGCGGGCGGCCAGCCTCAGCTCGACCGCGCCTCCAGCAACGAGCCGCGTCCAGAGAAGGCGACTGCCGTCGGAGGCGATCAAACCGAGACCGCCCAGCCAGCCGCCCCGGCGCCTGACGCTGCCGTCTCCTCCGATCCTCCGATCCCAGATGCCGCCACCTAGGATGCCGTTTTCGCCTCTGCTTTATCTCTCTTAGTAATCTTTTGGAAAACTTTGTTAAATTCGAACAATTCCAACCGCGGGGTGTATCTTGAACTTCTACTCGAAGATTCGGCCAAGGGCCTATGTAAATATTTATCCGAGTTCTATCTTTCCTTGCTTATTGCTCTTTAGGCTTTTCCCTTTGCCGCCTTCCTTTAGTCGCTGCCTTGCCAGTCGGACAACCGCTCTACGGACAGTCGCTGGACCAAATGCTTGGCTACTTTGGGAAGGCAAGTACTTGGCCATTTTAGAGTCTTCCTTAACAAGTTGGATAGAAGGCGGCGAGCCGACTACTAAAGAGTCGGCTGTCTTTAATAGAGGCGAGTATAAAGCGGCAAGCCGACTGCTCATGAGTCGTCTTTTTGCCTCAGAGATGCTGGAGGCCGTCTTATGCTATGTTCGTGCTTTGGGTCCTTAGCCATTTTTCATGTGGGCGCCCGTTCTTCCTCACTCCTGCCCACCACACAGTCGCTCTGCGAGCTGCGGCTTTGCCAGGAGACGGATTAGGCACCGCACACTACTTGTCTGACTGCGGGAAGCTCCTCATAGCGCGAGGCGGCGAGTCCCCGGGCCGACTAGTCGGGCCCGGTACCAAGCGGCATTTAACAAAGAGTAATATACTCGAAGGCATAATTCTTATCATACAAATAACAAAAAGGGCAGTCCCCGAGCTCGTCTCGGGGGGGCGAAAGTCTTAGTACTTTAATACAAAAGGGTAGCGTGATACATACTGCATCAACTGTAAAATCTTCGAAGAAGATTTGTGTTCCACGGGCATTTTGTCTCTTTGCCGGAGTCGTCCCTCTTGCGCGCTCGGGGCTTCTGAGCATCGATCAGGTAGTAGGAGTCGTTTCACAGCACCTTGCTGATGATGAAGGGGCCTTCCCAGGGTGTCGACAGCTTGTGTTGGCCGGCTGTTCGCTGGATCAGTCGGAGCACAAGGTCGCCCTCTTGGAAAGATCTTGGCCTGACCTTCCTATTATAGTATCGACGCAGACTCTGCTGGTAGATGCTAGACCGGCTGAGTGCCAACAGCCGGCCCTCTTCCAGCAGATCGACACCGTCTTGACGTGCTTCTTCTGCTTCTTCCTCGGTGTACATGGTGACTCGCGGGGAGTCGAACTCTATGTCCGTCGGGATGACGGCTTCGGCACCGTAGACGAGGAAGAAGGGTGTGAAGCCAGTTGACTTGTTTGGAGTTGTGCGCAGACTCCAGAGGACGGCCGGCAGTTCCTCAAGCCAGCATCCGGGCGATCGCTCCAGCTGCACGACCAGTCGAGGCTTGATGCCGGATAAGATGAGGCCGTTTGCCCGCTCCACCTGGCCGTTTGACTACGTATGGGCAACAGATGCTAAGTCCAGTCGGATGCCCTGCATCACGCAGAAACGGGCCAAGGCGCCTTTGGCAAAATTTGTGCCATTGTCGGTGATGATGTTGTGCGGGATGCCATACCGAGTCGTGATGTCGGTGATGAAAGTCACTGCAGTCGGACCATTCAACTTCTTGATGGGTTTCACTTCTATCCACTTGGTGAACTTGTCCACTACGACAAGTAGATGAGTCAAGCCACCTCGTGCCATCTTGAATGGTCCCACCATGTCCAGGCCTCACACTGTAAAGGGCCAGGCGATGGGGATAGTCTTGAGTGCGGAAGCTGGCTGAAGTGGCTTGGAACGGAAAATCTGGCACCCTTTGCACTTTTGGACTAACTCTTTGGCCTCTTCCAGGGCAGTTGGCCAGAAGAAACCATGCCGGAAGGCTTTGGCGACGAGTGCCCTTGAGGCCGCGTAGTGGCCGCACTCGCCTTCGTGGACGTCTTTGAGAATTGCTTGGACTTGTTCTGCCTCAACGCAACATTGGTAGACGCCAGTGACGCTGCGCCTGACCAGCTCTCTATGGACTATGGTATAAGCTGTTGCTCGGCGTTGCACTTGCCGAGCCAAGATTTCATCAGTTGGCAGCTCTCTGTTTACTAGGAACTTGAGGATGGGCTGGGCCCATGAGGGTGCTGCTATTTCGTCAACTGCCACTAGTGCGACTTGGACAAGGGCGGCTGGGCTGGGAGGCAGCGGGTTGGAGTCCGCAACTGCTTGCTGACTTGACGAAGTCCCCGGGCCGACTGGAGCAGTCCCCGGGCCGAGTTCTGGAGTATTTGGTCTTGTCACCGCAGTCCCCGGGCCGGGTTCTAAAGTCCCCGAGCCGGCTTTGACTGTGGCTTTCTTGTAGTCGGATTCGACTTCTTCGGGTGGAGCTGGCACAAAGATTGAGTCTGATTCTGATGACGGCTTGATGGACGGCTTAAGGAGGCGCCGAAGGGCGATGCCGGATGGTATTTCTTGGCGGGTGGAGCCGATTCGTGCCAAGGCTTCTGCTTGGTCGTTGTTGTTCCTTGGCACGTGGAGGAACTCGCACCCCTCGAAGTATCCGCTGAGTTGCTGCACAAGGAATCGGTAGCTCGCCATGTTTGCTTCCTTGGCGTCCTAATCGCCAGATGATTGCTCGCCATAACACAGGATCCGGCGAATGCCGAGTTCTTTGGCAAGCCGGAGCCCATGGATGAGCGGCTCGTACTCGGCCACGTTGTTGGAGGCGGTGAAATGGATCTGCAGTGCATATCTGAGCTTGTCACCCTTGGGGTAAGTGAGGACGACGCTGGCTCCCAGGCCGGTGCGCATCTTGGAGCCATCGAAGTGCATCTGCCAATGGGTGGAGTCGGGCGCTGGTGGCAGATACTGGGTCTCGGCCCAATCGACGAGGAAGTCGGCCAGTGCTTGCGACTTGATGGCGGTGCGGGGGTCGTAGTAGATGGTGTAGGGAGCCAGGTCGATGGCCCATTTGGCCACTCGGCCAGAAGCATCTCGGCTTCCGATGATCTCGGCTAGTGGGGCTGTGCAGACCATAGTGATTGGATGCTCCTGGAAGTAAGGCTTCAATTTCTTGGCGGCAAAATGCACGCTGTAGCACATCTTCTGGTAATGGGGGTAGTTCTGCTTGGAGGCCGACAGCACCTCACTCAGGTAATATACCGGTCTCTGGACAGGTAGCGCTTTGCCTTCCTCCTTGCGCTCGACTACAATGACGGTGTTGACTACCCGGCTGGTGGCGGCAATGTATAGGAGCATGGGCTCTTTGGGAGTCGGAGCCGCCAGCACAGGGGGAGTAGTCAACACCTTCTTCAGTTGGAGAAAGGCCTCGTCCGCCTTGGGAGTCCATTCAAAAAAGGTTGTCTTCTTCATGAGCTGATACAAGGGGAGAGCCTTCTCGCCCAGCCGACTGATGAATCGGCTGATGGACGCCAAACAGCCGGTGAACTTTTGCACATCTAACAGTCGTCTGGGTGCTTCCATCCTCTCGATGGCCTTGATCTTCACAGGGTTGCACTCTATGCCGCGTTCGGAGACCAGGAAACCAAGGAGCTGGCCGGCTGGTACTCCGAAGACGCATTTCTTGGGGTTGAGCTTGATCTGGAATCGGCGCAGGTTCTCAAAGGTTTCCTTGAGGTCTTCCAACAGAGTTCCACGTTTTCCGTCTTCACCACCACAACATCCACGTAGATGTGCGCATTTCTGCCGAGTTGCTTGAGGAGGCACTTCTGCATGCAACGCTGAAAGGTGGCGCCAGCATTCCTCAAGCCAAACGTCATGGTCATGTAGCAGAAGGCACCAAACGGCATGATGAAGGCGGTCTTTAGTCTGTCAGCCGGGTTCAGCTTGATCTGGTGATATCCTGAATATGCATCTAAGAAACTCAACAGCTCGCATCCAGATGTGGAGTCTATCACCTGATCAATTCTTGGCAGGGCGAATGGGTCCTTGGGACAGGCTTTATTGAGACTTGTGTAGTCAATACACATCCGCCACCGCTTGTTCTTCTTCAGCACCAGTACTGGGTTTGCTAGCCACTCTGGGAAAAACACTACCATGATGAAGCCGGATGCCAGGAGCCAGGCTATTTCTTCTCCAACAACTCTTCTCTTTTCTTCTGACAGGCGGCGCAAGGGCTGCCTGACGGGCTTCATATCAGATCAGACATGTAATTTGTGCTCGGCGAATTCCGTCGGTACACCAGGCATGTCTTTGGGGGACCATGCGAAGATGTCTCGATTCTCATGGAGGAAATCGACGAGCTCGCCTTCCTATTTGCTGTCAAGGTTTGTGCCCATGACAGCGTACCTCTCTGGGTGCTTCGGGTCCAAAGGTATCTTCCTCATTTCTCTGGCCGGCTTGAATGATCCTTCTGCTTCCGACTCCTTGGGGTCGGGCGACAACTCGGGCTGCTTGCCGGCCATCGCCACGACCCGATCAAGAAGCCGTTTCTCAGCCGCGATCACCAAGGACTCGGCCAGCCGACTGCTTTCGGCCGCGCAAGCAGACGACTTTCTGTAGTCGCCGGCCACGGTCAGAATTCCCTTGGAACTCGGCATCTTCATCTTGAGGTAGGCGTAGTGGGGGACGCCATGAACTTGGCCAAGCTGGTCGGCCAAGCAACGCATTGTACGGGCTTTCAAGGTCCACCACCTCAAACCAAATTGGCTCTCGGCGGAAGTGATCTTTGTCCCCAAAGAGGACGTCTATCAGGATTTTGCCGATTGGTGAGCAGGAAAGGCCAGGAACAATGCCGTGGAACACAGTCCGGCTGCTCTGAAGCTGTCTTTGCTTGATTCCTAACTTCTCCATCGTATCCTTGTACAGGATGTTGATACTGCTGCCTCTGTCTATCAGCACCCGCGAGAAGCGAGCAGCCCGCCTATCTGTGGCGAGTGTGGCGCCTAAGACCAAGGCGTAGGAGCCTGGACTTGGCATCACCTCTGGGTGATCAGCTCTGCTCCAACTGATGGGCCTCTCGGACCAGTGCATGAATTCTGGAGTGCTTGACGCGACTGCATTCACCTCTTGCTACTATTGGCGCCTGCTGCGCCGGTTGTCTGCCACACTGGTGAACACCACATAGGCTCCGTGCTCATCTGGGAACTCGTCTTGTATCGCACCGACTGGCCTGACAGCCGGCTGCTGGGGCGGCTGTGGTGGAGGCGGCCCAGCAGGCGGTGGAGGGAGTAGGCCGTCTCCCTTGGCGATTCTGGTCAGCCAGTGGCATTTCTGGGTGGTGTGGTTTGACGGCTTCGCGCCGCTGTGGAACTTGCATGGGCCATCCAGGGTCTACTCGTAGGAGAAAGCCGGCAACCAGTTGGACTTGCCGCCCTTCTACCGCTTCGCCGAGGGTGGTCCCTCCGGCTGCTGGTCTTCGACTATCGCCACTTGCCGGCTGTTGGAAGCCGGCTATGGGGCCTTGCGCTTGTGGTCGTTCTGCTGTTGCCGCCGCCTGGTGTCCCCTGCCGGAGTTCTTGGAGCCTGAGGGGCGACTTTGCCAGTCGCGCTGACTTGAATCTCCGACTTCATGGAGGAGTAGGCCGTGGCGTACTTGTCTGCTGTGAACAACAGTTCATCAAGGGTCTCCGGCTCATCGCAGAGGAGCTTGTGCTTGAGGAGGGTGCCTTCTCTGCACCCGGCAGTAAAGTACTCGATAGCCTGCACCTCGTGCATGCCCTCGCAGGAGTTCCGGAGCTTGCCCTAGCATGTGAGGTAGTCGCGAGTGGATTCGTTGGGGCCTAGCACGCACAAGGAGAGTTGGCGAGGCTTGGGAGGTCGCTTGTACGTGCTCGTGAAGTTGCGGACAAAGGCTTCGGTGAAGTCGACCCAACTGTTGATGCTGTGAGGCTTCAGACTGTTCAACCATGTCCGAGCCGAGCCCTGGAGCATGAGCGGGACATATCTTACGGCAACACGCTTGTTGCCGTTCGCTATATTGACGGATGTGGAGTAATCGATCAGCCAGTCCTCCGGCTTCACAGTGCCGGTGTATTTGGGTGTGTCTCGGGGGAGCGTGAACCCTTTGGGGAAGGGCTCATCTCGGATGCGGGGTCCAAAACAGGGAGGACCCAACTCGTCTTCTTCTTCCAGCGCCAGGGATCGGTGGAGTTGGTCGATCCGGTGGCGGGCGTCATTCTCTCCGACTCCCTCTCGGCGGCCAAGACGGTCACCGAGAGTCGGATGTTCCACAGGCGGCGGGGAGACTCGCCTTTCTCTGCGAGGAGGGGGAGGCAGATAGTCGTCCCGCCGTTCCACCGCTTTGGGGCGGCCGTCTTGGTGGCGCTCGATGGTGATGCGAGTCCGACTGTGGCTGACAGCCGGCTCCTTGTCCTTCTTTCCACGGGCCCCGCCAGTCGGCGGGGTGGCGGGTCGTCGTTTTGTCGCTGCGGCGCCTCTGTGCGGCAGCCGGCTTCATTCTGCGCGGCAGCCACGTCGAGGAGCTGCTGAACTCGCTCCATCATCATGCGACGCTCTTCGCCCTCGAAGTTGTCGAGCTTGTCTGCCGCCGCCTGGGCGGCGCGGATGTTCTCCGTGGGCGTAGCATACACAGAGATATCAGCCCCGAACAGATTGGCGATTGCCACACCACGTTGTCGGACCGCGCCTAGGCGGCTAGGCCTAGTCGGAGCCGGCGAGCCGCCCACAGCGCGATCCATCTCGTGCTGGTAGGCTTCTAACAAGCGCCTCATGCTTGCCAACTACTTCGCGCCCTTGATAAGCTGAAGGCAGCGTGCCTCCGGCGTCTCAGTGTCAGCTTCTCCCGGAATCGGCGCGGTGAGGTCTCGCAGAGCCGCGTTGAGCGGGTCGTGCGCTCCCTCAGCGGAATGCTCGCTGTGATCAAGCATGAGAACCTCCGTGACGGTGCTTCCGCCGCTCCCCACGCAAGGGAGCGGCTCATCGTAGACCACCACGTTGGTGGGAAACGCGTCGAACGACGCGGTGTTGGAGTCGACCAGCATCGGGTCGGTGGATCCTATGGACTCCAGGTCCACGGCAGGCTCGCCGGCGACGTGGAGTTGGTCGAGGAGACCCGCGAGGAGGCTCTCGGGGCCGCTCGTGCCTGCGTCGGATGCAGGCTCGCCGGAGAGGCGAACCTCACTGATAAGCTCGGCGAGGCAACTAGCCGCGCAGGCAATCTCAGCGCCGTGCAGCGCGTCGGTGCAAACTCCATCTGGCGTGCCGGGCTGGCTGTGCTCGCCAGGGAGGAAAAGGGTTCCTGTCCAGAGCAGGTCTCCAGACGACGGTGCACCTCGCCCCATGGTGGGCGCCAAATGTCGGGGGTTGGGTACGACATATGCTAAAGGATGGCTAATCATGGTGGGAGCTAGTAGAACGTCGCCGGTGCCAGGAAGAGGGATGAGGCGAAGACATGCACGCCGGCGGAACTTACCCAGCTTCAGGGCTCTCCTAGGAGATAACACCCCTACTACTGCTCTGCGGGGTCTCCACATGGTCACTATGGCAAAGTGGTTACAATGGTGCTCCTGGAGCTGTTTCTGGAGGTAGGAGAGGGCGAGGCTAGCTCTCTCCTTCCTATGTTACGAGGTCTATCTCTATCTGGGTCCGAACCCTTTGCATGGGCTTCCCGGGGGGTTTATATAGGCCTACCCCCAGGGGTACAACGGTAATCCGGCTGGGCGTGGGTCCCAGACGTTTGTCTCTCAGGCCGTCGTCCTCTCTACCGACTACTGGGGCCCGCCGACCTACGGGCCCCACGGACAGGCCTGATACTGTAGCGGTACTCCTGATGACGCTGGCTTGGTCATGCAGTCGTGGCAACAGCGCCGCCATCTGGCGTGCGTTCACTGTTGCCATTCCCCGTCTTGTCTAGTTAATGGCGCGCAGGGCCCGTGGGAGGGGTCGGCCGAATCCAGGGGGCCGACTCCCACGGGTCCATCTCCGGGGCGCTCGTGCTGTCTTCTCTCTACCCACTGACAGGCGGCCCCGCCGTCCTTGGGTCGTATAGGCAGGCGTCATGGGCATAGGGCGCCGCCCACTGTGGCTGAGGTCAGGGCAGGCATGGCAACAGTGCCGCGCCTCGCCGGAGATCTTCAGCGATACGGCTTACTGTAGCCATGCCGGCCCCTTGTAAGCAGGGGGGACGGCCATGCCATGGCCGCACCCTGCCTCGCCTCCGAGACGAGGGTGGAGTTGCGGGCCGACTCTCCATAGCCGGCCTCTCTAGAAGTCGCCAGCCATGAGTCGGCTTAGCTTGGAGTCGCCGTCTAGGACTCGGCTTATCTTGGAGTCGCCGTCTGGGACTCGGCATATCTTGGAGTCGTCCCTGGGACTCAGCATAAGCGGCGCTACTGATCTCAATGTCCTGAAAGGTTCTGGGGCTCGGGTTAGCCTACCCGTGGCCCATTACTCCGACAGTACCGCTAGCCGCGCTACTGCGAAAGCTATAGTAGTAGCACGGTTTTTCTGAGGTCGCTGCTGCTAATTTTCAAATTGGACACACTTTTTGTCCCGGTTAGCAGTAGCACTTCTGACGAAAGCGCGCTGCTGCTACTTTCTTACCAGCAGCGCGTTTTACGTCCCGCGCTACTGCTAATCCGCACCAACCCACCACCTTTTCCCAACCGTCCCCCCCCCCCCTCCTCTCTTCACTTTCCCCTACCTCCCACATACTCCCACTCTCACTCTTCTTCTTCCTCAATACTTCTCCCCCATTACTCTCTCTCTTCTATCTACCTTTCTCTCTCTTCATTACTCCTACCTAACTACACCACCTCCATTAATTCACCTCCTTTCTCTTTTTCCTTCCCCTCCACTAGTTGAAGTTGTCTCCTCCCAAATTAGGTAGCTAGGTAGATGTAGGATTTAGTTCAGTGACCTATTTGCCCCCTAACTAGATCTATCTTTGTCAAGAAGAGCTTTGTGCACTTTTGATCTCGAGATAGGTGATGAAAATTTCATGCTTTTGCAAAATGGAAATATGTTTATGTGTGTGTGATATGTTTGTGGAAATTGTGTGTGTGGCATGAGTTGACACCAAATTGTGCTTTTGAGTTGCCTATGTTTTGCCAAAATGTCGATTTATTTCCGTTTCGGCGAATTCCGGGCAAACTCTAGATCCATATATGTCCTATTTTTAGGGAAGGTCATGCCGAATTTTTGTATGACTTTGATGCATGCACGCATTTTTATAATCAATTTGTTTAATATTACCGTGCAGAGTTGATGATGGTCAGTGGAACGATGGTGGACAGGTGGTTGCGGTCGGCGATGCAGGACATGAAAGAAAATAACCGGACAGAGGTTTTATGTCCGTGTCGAAAATGCAAAGGAATAGTTTGGCTCGACCCCTATGACGATGGTCGTGTCGAAGTGCACCTGCTCATGACTGGTTTCATGGATGGCTATACTCGGTGGATAACTGAAGATGAGGATGACGATGTTGAGGATGCCGACGGGGCAGGTAATGATGACACGAGGCAAGACGAAGAGATGATCAATAATGGCGGCGGGGAAGAGGCCGGACATGGCGGAAGAGATGGGGCCGGACATGGCGGCGGAGAGAATGACATGGACTCCACGCAGCAGAGTACTTCAGTACTAAGTTCAATCGTGCGGGACCCTCATGTTCAAGCATTGCTTCGCAAGGAGACGAGTACTGAGAGAGCTGCTTCTAGAGAGGAGGCTAAGCTAGAGCAACTGGTGGTAGACTCGAACACTCCATTGTATGATGGTTGCAATCCTGAGGTGACCCGCTTGAGTTTCACGCTCCAACTCCTGAAGACGAAGGCTAAAAACAAATGGACCGACACTAGCCTCGATGAGCATCTCAAGTACCTAAAGGATGTTCTTCCCGCGGGTAATATATGTCCTACTAGTGTTGATGAGGCCAAGAAGATCGTGTGCCCTCTTGATCTGCCACACGTTAGATACCATGCATGCATCAACGATTGCATAATTTATCGGAAGGAGCACGTGGAAAAAACAAGCTGTCCAGTGTGCAATGCTTCTCGATACAAGAAGGCCGGGAAGAAATGTCCCCAGAAAGTTGTATGGGACTTACCGATCACTCCCCGTCTCCAGAGGTATTTTGTAGATCCCAAGGAAGCAAAGCTAATGCGCTGCCACGCGGAGAGGAAGAAGCCCGACGATGGAGATGATCCGAAGCTGAGACACGTGAAGGATGGAAGCTAGTGGAGAGCGTTGAACAACTTCTATCGGTATTTTGAATGTGATGCAAGTAACATCATGCTCGGCGCATGTACCGATGGCATGAATCCTTTTGGCAACCAGAACACCAACCATAGCACATGGCCCGTGTTTGTATGGATGTACAACCTCCCCCCTGGTTGTGCATGAAATCGAAGTACATTCACATGAGCATGCTTATTCAAGGGCCAAAACAACCAGGAAATAATATTAATTTGTATCTGGGGCTACTTCAAGAGGAGTTAGACACGTTATGGAAAACACCGGCCAAGACATGGGACGCCAGCAAAGGCGAGTATTTCAACATGAGAGCCGCGCTGATCACGACAGTGCTGGACTATCTCGGTTACAGATATGTGGCAGGCCAGGTGTGCCATGGATATTGCGGATGCACGTGATGCATGGATGATACGACGTCTCAGCAGCTAACATCAAGGAAAGATGGCGGGTCTGGGAAAATCGTGTACATGGGGCATCGAAGATGGCTTGAACAGGACGACCCGTGGAGAAACCAAGGAGATCTATTCAATGGTCACGCTGAGCATCGAGGACCTCCACGTAAGCGGAGCGGTGCCGAAATCAATGAGCTGTTGAAAAACTGGAAGGAGTGCCCCGTGCCGGGAAAGATGATGAGAAATGCGTCGGACCCGCTGCTGAAGGTATGGAAGACGAGGTCTGTGTTCTGGGACTTGGAGTACTGGCACAAACTCTATACACCTCATTGCTTGATCAAATGCATATGTGTAAGAATGTCCTTGAGAGCTTGCTCGCAACACTGATGAACATGCCGGATAAGACCAAGGATGGGCCGAAGGCAAGAAAAGACTTGCAAGATTTGAAAATCAGGGAAGATCTGCACAGGCCACCCCGTAAAATGTCAGACGAGACAAAGACGGAGACAGAGGCACGGTAGAAGAAGGGCAAGAAAATAAAGAAAGAGGATTATTGCCCCCTTCTTGCTTCACCTTAAGTCAGGCTGAGATCAATGCCTTCCTTAAGTGCCTTACCGGAGTCAAAGTTAGTTCCAGTTACTGTGGCAAGATAAGCAGATATCTAGACACGGACAAGAAAAGGTTTAGCGGGATGAAGTCTCATGACTGTCATGTGATGATGACGCAGATACTACCTGTTGCCCTTAGAGGGATAATGGACAAGAACGTTCGTGACACGCTTATTGGTCTCTGCAACTTTTTTGACGTCATCTCTCAAACGTCGATCAGTGTGAAGCAGCTCTGAAGGCTACAGGAAGAGATCATTGTGATACTGAATGAGCTTGAGATGTACTTCCCGCCCGTGTTCTTTGACGTGATGGTGCATCCGTGTGTCCATATTGTGGATGACATAATAGACCTGGGGCCGTCATTCTTGCACAACATGATGCCGTTTGAGAGGATGAATGGGATCATCAAAAGATTCGTTCATAACATGTCGCGTCCGGATGGAAGGATCGTCCAGGGCTATTTGACAAAAGAGTGCATCTCTTTCTGTGAGAATTTTCTATATGGCGCAGACCAGCCGCCTGGTGTTAGTATTGGTTTGCCCGTTAACAAGCATAATGGGAGGCTCAAAGGAGATGGTCACTGCAACGGTCGCAGGGAACTGCACGTGGCATACTCAGATCGACGCAGCGACTTTGACAGAGTAAACTTGGTAGTGCTACAACACCTAGACGAGGTAGATCCTTTCGTGGCACTGCACAAAGAAATTATCACAAAGAAGTATCGTGACCAGGGGGTATGCAGGACGAACGCCGAAGTTACTAGAGAGCACAACTCCACTTTCCTGCATTGTTCAAAGAGCATCTTATTGCTAATCCCCTGGAGGAGGGCTCTAAGGACGGATTGCTCATATACGCCTTAGCACATGGCCCCTCGCCCAACCTTGTAACCTATCAGGCATATGATATCAACGGATACACATTCTACACGGAGGCCAAAGATATGGACAGTGATGATCAGAACTCAGGGGTGACGATGGAATGCATGACCGGCAGCGACAACAGCGCAACTAAACGATTTTATGGAAGGGCCGAGGAGATCTGGGAGCTTGACTACTCTGGACTGCACAACACGACGATGTTCCGTGTCAGATGGGCAAAGAATGTCGAAAGAGAAAACCGGATTTTCACTACCATGAGTATACCCGACGCCAAGAGTGCTATCGTGAACGCTATCACAAAAAACGAGCCATGGGTACACGCTAAGCACGTGACACAATGCTTCTTCATAACCAACCCATGCAATCCTAGTCGTGTTGTCTTGAGGAGAGGCAAAAGGAACATCATTGGAATGGATGGAGTCGCCAACGAGGAAGACTATGATCAGTACGGCAACCCAATGAGGGAAGATGACGATGATCATGAAGTATACGTCAAAAGAAGAATCAATACTACATTACCTAAGAAAAATCGTACTCCATGGAAAAGGCAAAGTCACAATGAGGGGCTCAATTATTCTTCGACGAACAAGAAGGGAAAGAAGCTGACTCAAAAACGAAAACCTCAGCGCTGAGGAACCGTATGTTATCGGTCAAATGATGTAATATATATATATATGTTCCTATTTTGTATACACACTTAGCCATTATTATGCATGGGTCCAATGATGTAATATATATGTTCCTATTTTGCATACATATTTAACCGGCAAATGATGTAATATATATCGCCCTCCCTTCGTTCATTTCTCTCGGGAAATAAAAGTGGGAGAAAATAAAGGAAAAGAAAAAGGAAAACTGGCAGTAGTAGCAGCTACTGAAGGTAGTAGCAGCTACTGAAGGTAGTAGTAGCGTGTTTCGTATAAACTGCTACAGCTACTGAAGGTAGTAGCAGCGCTTTTCATATAAACCGCTGCAGCTACTGAAGGTAGTAGTAGCGCGTTTCGTACAAATCGCTACAGCTACTGAAGGTAGTAGCAGCGTGTTTTGGCCAAATGCGCTGCTGCTACGTCCACTTAACCCAAAATTCTCACTATCCCTCCTTCATCCCGCCTTTTCCCCCCAAATCCACACTCTCTCTTCCCCCGTCGCTCGCCCCCGACCCCGGCGCCGGCGCTCGCCCCGACCCGGGCGCGGTCTCCCCCGACCTGTCGGCCCTCGCCTCCCTCCTCTGCTTCGTCCCCTCCCAACCTCAGCCGTCGTCGGGCCTGCCTCCTCGCCCCTGCACCCTCTGTAAACCTCCCCTCCCACTCTCTCTCTCTGCTAGGGTTCTTCGGTTAATTTACTTAGGTTTTAGTTAGGGCAGTATGTTAATTAGGTTATCTATTTAGTTATGAATTTAACTAGGTTTCAAAATTAGCTGAATTTATATGCAAATTTGAATTGGACATGTGATATGTGGATATGTCATGTTTGCAAAATGATCCGAGTGGCCTATGTTACGCTGGAATGTTGATTCATTTCTGTTCCGGTGAATTTCAGGCGCTCGATATGTCCATTTTTTAGCAAAGGTCATGCCGAAATTTCCTGTGAATAAAGGCATGATTTGTGCTACATAGTTGGCATATCGAGTGCTTGCACATAGATTTCTTTTTATGTCATTTCTCATTTATTCATACTTTTAGAAATAAATGAGGACACTTAATCATAGGAAACATGTCGAACAACGAAGAAACTGGGCCTTCTGACCAAAATGCAGACGAGATGGATTATGAGGGTGAACAAGAGTACCTTAACTATTTGACTGCTAAGCAAGGTTTGTAGGTCGGCCTCGATGATGGTACTGACGCCGACATCGACACCGATGGCGCCGACACCGAGACCGGTGGGGAAGGTACCGGCGGGGAAGGTACCGACGGGGAAGATACCGGCGGGGAAGGTACCGGCCCCGATGCCACTACCGAAAAGAGGAATCATAAGAAGCAGAGGATACGAAAACCAAACAAACTAGGGATTGGACGACTTGTGATCACAAACATGGCACTTGGCAAGTTTGAGCCGTTAGAGCCGGAAGAACCTCGCAAGTGCTATGGGAACCAAGTAGGATGCATCCTACGGGAATGCGCAAGCATCAACGACGATGACTTAAGGAGTAAAGAACATTTGACGCAGTTGCTCCTAACGAAGTTGCACAAGAGATTCAAGTTCACCGACCGGGATTATAACATAGAACAACCATGGGATGATCCGAAGATGAAAAAGATTAACAATCACGCCATGGGCATGTTCAGCAATGATTTGGCCTCCTGGAAACGGAGGGTGAAACGAGCTATTGAGGCTGATGAACCCTTGTCCAAGATTCTGGAGGAAAATCCGACACTTACGGAAGAGGAGTTCGAAAAGTTCAAGGACACTTGCGCTACCGAGGCAGCCAAGGCTAAGGCTGTGAAATTCAAGAGCCTTCGGCAAAGGAACACGGGGAAGCATCACCTCGGAAGCCGTGGCTACCTCGGTAAAAGGCCCATATGGGATAAGGAGGATGCGGAACGTGAAGCCGCGGGTCTCCCAGACCCCTTCGCGAAGTTCACCAACCCCTTGGAGCGTGACTTCATCAGGGCCCACTACAAGTGGGACAAGGAGAAAAAGGTTTTTTACACGGACAAGATCACGAGGAAATTGATTAGACTACTGAGAAGCAACACCGGCTTGCAGCCAAGAGCCCTACTTCTCCGATGAGGCCCAAGTGGGACACCCCTCTCAACCTGGCCTTGAACGAACTTAAGGGCCTCCCTTTGGGCCAACGGCCGCAATATGGTCATGTGCACGGTGCTGGAGACGGCGCCACGTGGAAGGTGTTTTACGACGAGGGCCCGGAGTCCAAGAAGCAGAAAAAGAAGTTTAGTCAGGCAGACATCGACGTGAAGGTGAAGCTTGCGGTCGAGAAAAAAGCAGCTGACGACGCGAAAAAAGCAGCCGAGGACAAATATGAGTTGCTACAGCAGGTAGTCAATGCAGCTATAACTGCCTGCAGAAATGATTTCGCTACTAACTTGGTTCCAGTTATCATCAACTGGACGAAGGAAAATCCAGACAAGACAGTACATGATTTCCCGTTGCCCAGTTTCGTCGGGAGAAACTCCATGAACAACAACACCATCGCACCATCACTTGCTCACGCAACCGGGCCTCCTATCGCAGCCGCTCCCGCTCATAGCAGCCCATCCTCAGTCTCAGGCGTGCTAGGTGGGCCTTCGTCTTTGGCTGAGCTCGACGCCGTCACGGTAATTACATGTCGCACCAACATATATATATATATATAATATTCCATTTTTGTTGCCTTTCGGTTGTTTTATGCCACAAACATATGTGTTTGCAGGAGAAAGAAACCCCGTGCACCATACTCTACTTGATCAAAGGCAAGAAGGTGGACGTGGGAAAGGGAATGATAATGGACCCCTCGCAACCCACGTTCCACAACCAGCTGATCCCCGCTGGGCACTTCAGGGTTAGCTTGACCAGTGTGAAATCGGGGCACGAGGATTTGCCTCATCCAGTACAGCATGTGGGAGCGGACGACGAGACCCCGTCGCGGATTGGAAGCTGCAAGGGTTGGGTGCTGCTATGGCCGAAGAATCTTATTCGTCTGGAGCCGGCCGAGAGCACACCAATAACCGCACATCAACAAGCATGTGCGGAGACGACCACCTCGCCTATGCAATTACCATCTCCTGTAGTGCCGAGTGAGAGCGGCGGACGACATGATGAAGGGGGTGCAATAGTACTGGCTGATGTAATTTGTCTTGTAGAACAGAGAATGGATGATGAGAAGGAGGTCGACCCTATGGATTACCTCAACACAAACGCGTATGACTGTGACATAGATATGATGAGTCAACCATATGACGAATCGGGCTCTCTTCATGAAATCCTCACAGGACACGCCTGAGGATGCCGCCTCAACACATGCTCAACTAGCCGGGCACAAGGGTCGTACAATACTTAGCCTGGGAACACTGGAGCAGGGGTTAAGGAAGGGTCTGGAAGGTGTGCCCAAGAAAAAGTAGAGGAAGAGATCGGGGAAGATAACTGCCTCCAAAAAAGCCAGAGCACATAGCAGCCAGACAATGCATTCTGAAGAGCGTGTACCCGTGAAAGGTGCGGTCATGTTCCATCTCATGGGCGAGCCGATGCTACCTCCGAAACCACTGGAGGCACTATGAGGGGATCTCAGGAGACTGCACGACCATGTGCTTTCGACTGAGAAAAGCCTACTAGCCTCAAAGGATCCAGGATATCCGACATACGCGGCTCGTGTGCCTGAGGGGAAGTGCTACGTCGAGACACGGCTCGCGGAGGTGTTCTTCCTGCGGTTTGACCATATCTTTGAGATGTTTCTAACAACGCGGCTCAATTTTATAATCGTCCTCCTTTTTGCGCTACATATGAGCTCCGTCATGAAGAGTGAAGAAGTCTCGCAAATCTGTGTGGCGGATCCGTACTACATGCATGAGTCTTTCTTAAGTCTCGACGACTTTGATCATGAAACTGCTAGGGAGTACCTCCAAAACTTCATGGTACAGAATAAGGAACGGGAAATTGTCCTCGTGCCTTATCATCCAAAGTAAGTCAGTTTCGTACATTTCAATCATTCCTTCTCTCTCATATGGGGAATATTTTGAGGTGTCTTTACCCCGCAGCAACGCGCGCGCCGTCCTTATCGTTCTTTACCCGCAAGTCTCCCACGCCGTGTATTTTGAACCTTCCAGATACTACGAGATAAAAGACTACACCCACATAATGAATATTCTAGATGATGCTCTCCAAGGCTTCAGCTTTAGAGGTGGCCACGTGTAGATCAGGAAACAAAGGAACAAGAAGATGGGTTTCGCGCATAAAACTAACTTCTCCTGCATCCATGTCCCAAAACAAAGCAAGAAGGATGGATTCTACATCGTCCATCTCATGATTCAGTTCAACACGGATCACCAAAAGCTTCGCATGAGAAGCAGAAATGATGATCATATCCACAAGTGGCTAGAATCTCATGGAGAAGCGGCTTATAAACTTAGAGATGACTTCTTTCGCATCCAAAGCGACATTGCGATGATCATCATGAAAGAATTCGTCGATGAGAAGGGGATGTTCCACCACGGCCCTATATCGCGAGCTGACGTCCGAACTTGCATAGGCATGCAGCGTCTAGACCTCACGCCATTCAAGAAGCTAGGGTTCATCCTCGATGATATGGAAGGATGGAACTTCTAGTGATTTATGATGCCGATGATGATGATATGTGTCGGTTGAACTTGTATACTTTTTGTAGCGATGAAACTTTGTGATGTCCACGGTCCCTGCTGAACTTGCGTAACGCTACTTTGTTAGTTTGCGTACGATGACCTGCGTACCTCTAGTTAATGAATTTGTGTATTGTATGTTGCATCTAGTTGCTAACCCTTTCTTTTTCGGTGTTGCTCTAGTATATTTTGTTGCATATATATGATTGTACATCCTCTTCATGAACATGCATCTCTAACAAGTACCTAGTTTCTTGATGGCGAGATGGAATTGCTATGTCGTGTACAAAGGGAAGGTTCCGGGGGTGTACAACGAGTGGCATGAGTGTCAGGCGCAAGTGAATGGGTTCACGGGCGCCAGCCATAAAGGCTTCAAAAGCAAACAAGAAGGAGAAGCTAGTTACTTGAGGTTCACGCTAGCGCAAGAGAGGACTCGTAACCGCCACCTCATGTACTGCATAGTTCCGCTCTCACTCATAGTGATAGCTCTTCTTGCGTATACCTTTGTTTAGATGGATGACGTTGTTGTAGTTTCAAGTATTCGAGACTTGCATGTATCGCTATTTTCGAGATGATGAAAAGATACCACTTTGTGTTGGATGATGATTATGATGAGACTATTTGTATGTATATGCTATGATTACATTTGTGGTCTCGCAGGCATTTGTATGTGTATCATGATGACATTTCTATGTGCTAACGATTCTTCTATAAAGCCTGTTCAAATACAAAACAAATATGCCAAAAAACTACTTAAATTAGCAGTAGCGAGTGTATAGAAGTTAGCAGCAACGCCGCGATAGCAGCAGCGCCGCGATAGCAGCAGCGCCGCGATAGCAGCAGCGCGTCATGGCAAAGCGCGTTAGAGCTACTAGCAGTAGCGAGCTTTCACTTACCGCGCTGCTGCTACACTTCTGTAGCAGTAGCACCGGTGACCACGCGCTACTGCTATGTGTTAGCTGTAGCGCCTTATTAGTAGCGGCACGCCCCGCGCTACTGATACACCTAAAACCCGCGCTGCTGCTAGCCTTTTCCCTAGTAGTGGAAGCAACACATAAACTAGGGTTTAAGCTTCTGTCACTCTAGCAACCCATCATCTACTTTTACTTCCCAATGCCTTCCTCTAGGCCCAAATAATGGTGAAGTGTCATCTAGTCGACGTTCACATAACACCACTAGAGGAAAAGACAACATACATCTCATCGAAATATCGAACGAATACCAAATTCACATGACTACTAATAGCAAGACTTCACCCATGTCCTCAGGAACAAATGTAACTACTCACAAAGCATATTCATGTTCATAATCAGAGGAGTAATAATATGCATTAAGGATCTGAACATATGATCTTCCACCAAGTAAACCAATTAGCATCAACTACAAGGATTATTCAACACTACTAGCAACCCACAGGTACCAATTTGTGGTTTGGATACAAGATTGGATACAAGAGATGAACTAGAGTTTTGAGAGGAGATGGTGCTGGTGAAGATGTTGATGGAGATTGACCCCCTCCCGATGAGAGGATCATTGGTGATGACGATGGTGATGATTTCCCCCTCCCCGAGGGAAGTGTCCCCGACAGAACAGCTCTGCCAGAGCTCTAGATTGTTTCCGCCTCATGGCGGCGGAGTTTCGTCCCGTAAGTTTCCCACGATTTTTTCCAAGGTAAAATCCTTCATATAGTAGAAGATGGACACCGGAGGGCCACCAGGGGGCCCAGGATACAGGGGGCGCGCCCAGTAGGGGTGGGCGCGCCCCCACCCTCCTGGCTAGTGTGTGGGCCCCTGAGGTGTTTCTTCCGCTCAATAATTCTTATTAATTCCAAAAATAAGTTTCGTGGAGTTTCAGGATTTTTGGAGCAGTGCAGAATAGGTTTCCAATGTTTGCTCCTTTTCGAGCCAGAATTCCAGCTGCCGGCATTCCCGCTCTTCATGGTAAACCTTGTAAAATAAGAGAGAATAGCCATAAGTATTGAGATATAATGTGTAATAACATCCCATAATGCAATAAATATTGATATAAAAGCATGATGCAAAATGGACGTACCAACTCCCCCAAGCTTAGACCTTGCTTGTCCTCAAGCGGAAGCCGATATTGAAAAATATATCCACATGTTTAGAGATAGAGGTGTCGATAAAAAATAAAATACGGACATGAGGGCATCATGATCATTCTTATAACAGTAACATAAATAGATTTTATCATATGATTTCTTATGCTCAAGTAACGATCAATTCACAATGTCAAGTATGGTTCAGAAACTTCATTGGGAATTAACAAACTATAATCTCAATCATTGAAGCAATTGCAATTTATCATAACATCATAAAGAGTCAAGAATAGAGCTTCTCAGCAAGTCCACATACTCAACTATCATGTAGTCTTCTACAATTGCTAACACTCACGCAATACTTGTGGTTATGGAGTTTCAGCCGGACACTGAGAAAGATAGGGGCTTATCACGTTGCCTCCCAACTTATTCACCTTTAGGTGACGTCAACAATAATAGTCCATGCTAACTTACACCCAATTGGTTATATA
Source organism: Triticum aestivum (assembly GCF_018294505.1). Classification (NCBI taxonomy): domain Eukaryota; kingdom Viridiplantae; phylum Streptophyta; class Magnoliopsida; order Poales; family Poaceae; genus Triticum; species Triticum aestivum. The sequence goes on from NC_057801.1 coordinate 764,023,146, forward strand.
TATCATGATCTTTCAAACACGAGGAGCTTGCCAAAGGATAAAATGAAAAAGGGAAATGTGAGGATCACCTTGACTCGAGCAAAAAGTAAAAACATAAAGTAAAAGATAGGCCCTTCACAGAGGGAAGCAGAGGTTATCATGTGCGTTTAGGGTTGGATGCATGAAATCTTAATGCAAAAGAACGTCGCTTTATATTGCCACTTTTATGTGGACCTTTATTATGCAGTGCGTCGCTTTTATTGCTTCCACAAAAAGATCGTATAAAGCTTATTTTCTCTGCACTAATAAGTCATACATATTTAGAGAGCAATTTTTTATTGCCTGCAACATGACAACTTGCTTGAAGGATCTTACTCAATCCATAGGTAGGTATGGTGGACTCTCATGGCGAAACTGGGTTTAAGGATATTTGGAAGCACAAGTAGTATATCTACTTGGTGCAAGGAATTTGGCTAGCATGAGGGGCAAAGGAAAGCTCAACATGTTTGGAAGGTCAATGAAAATATACTTTAACTGAGATGTGATAAAACATAAACCATTATGTTTTCTTCCTTGTCCAACATCAACTCTTTTAGCATGTCATACTTAATGAGTGCTTCACAATCATAAAAATTGTCCAAGATAATATATTTGTATGTGAAACCTCTCTTTCCTTATTACTTCCTATTAATTGCAACAATGACCAAAACTACGTTTATCAACTCTCAACAACTTTTATGCCTCATACTTTCTATGTGTGAAGTCATCACTTACCATAAGATCAATATGAACTCTTTTATTCTCTACTTTCTCAAGATCATAGCAAGATAGCAAAGCCCTTGACTCAACACTAATATTTATTATAGATAGCTCACAAACTCGATTGCATAGAGAGATCACAAAGCAAAACTCAAAACTACTTGATACTAAAACTTCAATCTACTAGATCAAGATACTACTAAAAGGATCAAACTAAATAAAATGGTAGAGATAGGAGTGTGATGGTGATACGATACCGGGGCTCCTCCCCCAAGCTTGGCAGTTGCCAAGGGGAGTGCCCATACCCATGTAATTATGTCTCCTTCTTCACGGTGGTGTTATGATCTTCTTGGAAATGATGTCCCTCAGGATACGATTCTCCTCCTCGAGCTTATTAACTTGTTGTTTGAGGTCCATAATTCCTTTGTGGAGCCTGCCTATAACGGCTAAAGCTCCCATTACCCAGGGATGCTGCATAGCTTCTGGAGAACAAGTGATGCTCGTTTTCATATTTTCATAAGAAAGAAATCTAAAGTTGGAAGGAATGACCGAATTTGGAATAGCCGAGATATGTAGTTCCCCCATCATGAATTTTGCTTGGATACGAGAGGTAACTTCTTGATCTTCCTCCATGGCATCTATCATTTTCAAGTCGGCCTCCATCTCATCCTCCGTTGATGGTCCAAAGTGATAAGCATCGCTATTTGCTCCTGGACCTGGTGTCGGGTGAGACACCCGACTCTCCCCGCTGACTCTTGAGAAGACACTTTTCTCTTAAACTGCAATAGGAGCAGCTCGAAACGAAAACAGAGGATATTTGCGTGATACGGTGGTCAAAACATTCGGGAGGTTATATAATGAATTTTACTGACCAAAATATGTAACGTGCAAGAAAATGGAGTCCGGGAGGCACACGAGGTGGCCACGAGATAGGGGGCGCGCCCGGTAGGGGTGGGCGCGCCCTCCACCCTCGTGGAGGCCTCGTGTCCTTCCCGGACTACTTCTTTCTTCCTAAAATTCTTAAATATTCCAAAACTGATAAAAATTGCCATTAGAATTGTTCTAGAGTTGGTTTACTTACCGTACCACATATTTATTCCTTTTTGGAGTCTGGAACGTTCTGGAAAGTGTCCCTTATGTATTCTTCCGGGGTTACGGTTTCAATAATATTAGTTTCAACATTGATAGGATTACCCGAGATATAATGTTTAATTCTTTCACCTTTCACCACCCTCGGACTTTGCCTTCGAAGTTGTTGATTTTTATGGCACCAGAACGATAGACCTCCTCGATAATGTAAGGACCTTCCCATTTAGAGAGAAGTTTTCCTGCAAAAAAATCTTAAATGAGAGTTGAATAATAACACATAATCACCTACGTTAAACTCACTCTTTTGTATCCTTTTGTCATGCCAGCGTTTGACTTTTTCTTTGAATAGCTTGGCATTCTCATAGGCTTGGGTTTTCCATTCATCAAGTGAGCTAAAATATCAAACAACCTCTTCTCACCGGCAGTCTGAAGTAATAGTTGAGCTCTTTAATAGCCCAATATGCTTTATGTTCAAGTTCTAGAGGTAAATGACATGCTTTTCCATAAACCATCTTATATGGAGACATACCCATAGGATTTTTGTAAGCAGTTCTATAGGACCATAATGCATCATCAAGTTTTTTGGACCAATTCTTTCTAGATCTATTCACAGTGTTTTGTAAAATTAATTTGAGCTCTCTATTGCTCAACTCTACTTGACCACTAGAATGCGGATGATAAGGAGATGCGATTCTATGATTAACATATACTTAGCAAGCATCTTACGGAAAGCACCATGAATAAAATGTGAACCACCATCAGTCATATGATATCTAGGGACTCCAAACCTTGGCAAAATAACTTCTTTAAGCATTTTAATAGAGGTGTTATGATCAGCACTACTAGTTGGAATAGCTTCTACCCACTTAGTAACGTAATCAACAGCAACTAACATATGTCTGTAACCATTAGAGGTAGGAAAAGGTCCCATATAATCAAAGCCCCAAACATCAAACAGTTCAATAACAAGAGAATAATTCATAGGCATTTCGTGACGTCTACTAATATTACCAATTCTTTGACATTCATCACAAGATAAGACAAACTTATGAGCATCTTCGAAGAGAGTAGGCCAGTAAAAACCGGATTGCAATACCTTGTGTGCAGTTCTATCTCCAGCGTGGTGTCCTCCATATGATTCAGAGTGACACTTGCGTAGGATCTGTTCCTGTTCATGCTTAGGTACACAACGTCTAATAACACCATCTACTCCTTCTTTATAAAGGTGTGGGTCATCCCAGAAGTAATGTCTGAAATCATAAAAGAACTTTTTCTTTTGCTGGTATGTGAAACTAGGAGGTATAAATTTAGCAACAATGTAATTAGCATAATCAGCATACCAAGGAGCAGTACGAGAAGCATTAACAACCGCTAATTGTTCATCGGGAAAGCTATCATCAATAGGCAATGGGTCATCAAGAACATTCTCTAACCTAGACAAGTTGTCTGCAATGGGGTTCTCAGCTCCCTTTCTATCAATAATATGCAAATCAAATTCTTGGAGCAAGAGAACCCATCTAATGAGTCTACGCTTAGCATCTTTCTTTTCCATAAGATATTTAATAGCAGCATGATTAGTGTGAATAGTAACTTTGGAATCAACTATAAGGTCTAAACTTATCACATGCAAACACAACTGCTAAGAATTCTTTTTCAGTAGTAGCATAATTTCTCTGGGCAGTATCAAGAGTCTTACTAGCATACTGGATAACATTCAATTTCTTATTAACTCTTTGCCCTAGAACAACACCTACATCATAATCACTAGCATCACACATGATTTCAAAAGGTAAATTCCAATCAGGTGGCTGAACAATAGGTGCAGTGATCAAAGCTTTCTTAAGTGTTTCAAATGCTTCTACACAATCATTATCAAAGACAAAAGGAATATCTTTTTGCAATAAATTAGTCAGAGGCCTAGAGATTTTAGAAAAGTCCTTAATGAACCTCCTATAAAAACCGGCATGACCAAGGAAACTTCTTATACCTTTTATGTCCTTGGGACATGGCATCTTTTCAATAGCATCTACTTTAGCTTTATCAACTTCAATACCTCTCTCGGAGATCTTGTGCCCCAAGACAATGCCTTCATTAACCATAAAGTGGCACTTTTCCCAGTTCAATACGAGACTAGTGTCTTCACATCTCTGCAAAACTCGATCAAGGTTGCTCAAGTAATCATCAAAAGAGGATCCATAGACGGAGAAATCATCCATGAATACCTCACTAATCTTTTCACAAAAGTCAGAGTATATAGCCATCATACATCTTTGAAAGGTAGCAAGTGCATTACATAAGGCAAACGTCTATAAGCAAAACTACCGAAAGGGCAAGTAAAAGTAGTTCTAGATTGATCCTTTGCTGACACAGGTATTTGAGAGAAACCAGAATAACCATCTAGAAAGCAGAAATGTGTGTATTTGGATAGTCTTTCTAGCATTTGATCAATAAAAGGTAAAGGGTAATGATCTTTCTTAGTAGCTTTATTTAATTTATGGAAATCAATTACCATCCTATAACTTGTAATAATTCTTTGCGGGATCAATTCATCTTTATCACTAGGAATGACAGTAATACCTCCCTTTTTAGGAACACAATGGACAGGGCTTACCCAATCACTATCAGTAATGGGATAAACTATACATGCCTCAAGGAGCTTTAGTATCTCCTTTCTTACCACTTCTTTCATCTTGGGATTCAGTCTTCGTTGAGGATCTCTAACTAGTTTGGCACCGTCCTCCAAATTAATTTTGTGTTGGCATAACGTGGGACTAATGCCCTTAAGATCATCCAGAGTATATCCAATAGTAGCGCGGTGCTTCTTCAGAGTTTTCAATAATCGTTCTTCTTCTTGCTCTGAAAGATTAGCACTAACAATAACAGGATATATTTTCTTTTCATCAAGATAAGCATACTTAAGATTATCTGGTAATGGTTTGAGCTCAAACACGGGATCACCCTTGGGTGGAGGGGGATCCCCTAGAATTTCAACGGGAAGGTTATGTTTCAGAATAGGTTCCTGTTGAAGGAACACTTTATCTATTTCCCTTCTTTCCTTCATAAACATATCATTTTCATGGTCAAGCAAATATTGTTCTAACAGATCAGTAGGAGGCATGACAATAGAAGCAAGACCAATAATCTCATCCTTACTAGGTGGTTCTCTATCACGAGGTTGTCTATGAAACTTAGCAAAATTAAACTAATGAGACATACCCTCTAAGCCAATTGTGACAGTATCCTTTTCAAAATCAATCTTAGCATTAACAGTATTCAAGAAGGGTCTACCAAAAATAATGGGACAAAAGTCATCTTGTAGGGAACCAAGAACAAGAAAATCAGCAGGATATTTAACCTTCCCACACAAGACTTCAACATCTCTAACAATCCCAACTGGCTTAATGGTATCCCTATTGGCAAGCTTAATAGTAACATCAATATCTTCTATTTCAATGGGTGCAATATCATGCATAATTTCTTTATATAAGTCATAGGGTATTGCACTAGCACTAGCACCCATATCACATAAACCATGATAACAATGATCTCCTATTTTAACAGAAATAACAGGCATGCCTACAACAGGTCTATGAATCTTAGCATCTGGTTTAACAATATTAGCAGTCTCACCATAGAAATAAATAACATGCCCATTTAAATCATCATCCAAGAGATCTTTAACCATAGCAATACTAGGTACAACTTTGATTTTCTCAGGAGGTGTATAAGTCCTAGTATTACTCTTATGAACAACAGTCGAAGTTTTAGCATGATCCTTTATCCTAACAGGAAAAGGAGGTTTCTCAACATAAGTAGTAGGAACAATAGGATCACTATTGGTGACAGTCTTTTCTTCAACTGTAATAGGTGCAACTACTTTTACTTCAATGGGAGGATTATATTTAAACCACTTCTCTTTAGGGAGATCAATGTGAGTAGCAAAAGATTCACAGAAAGAAGCTACTATCTCAGAGTCAAGTCCATATTTAGCGTTAAATCCACGAAAAGCATCGGTATCCATAAAATATTTAACACAATCAAGCTTAGGTGTCATACCTGACTCCTTACCATCATCGGAACCCCAATCTTCAGAGTTGCGTTTAATTCTTTCCAATAAATCCCATTTGAATTCAATAGTCTTCAGCATATAAGAACCAGCGCAGGAAGTATCGAGCATGTTGCGATCATTGAGAGAAAGACGAGCATAATTTTTTTGAATAATCATTTCTCTGTTTAGCTCATGATTGGGGCATGAATATAACATTGACTTAAGCGTCCCCCAAGCTTGAGCGATGCTTTCTCCTTCGCGAGGCCAGAAATTATATATGTAATTACGATAACGATGAACAAGATGAATAGGATAGAACTTCTGGTGAAATTCCAACTTCAATCATTTATAATTCCAAGATCCCGTATCATCACATAGCCTATACCATGTCAATGCTTCTCCCTTCAAAGATAAAGGGAAGACCTTCCTTTTGACAACATCATCAGGAATACCTGCAAGCTTAAATAATCCACAAACTTCATCCACAAAGATAAGGTGTAAATCGGGATGCAATGTTGCATCTCCTGCAAATGGATTAGCTAGCAGTTTTCTATCATACCCGAAGGAATCTCAAAGTATATATTTTCAATAAGTTCAGTAGGTTGAGGAGCAACTCTTTGCTCTTCTGGTCGGGGTGAAGATACCCCGAACAAGCCCCTCAAAGGATTAGTTTCCATAGTGACAAGTGAGGGAGTCCTAGATTAGGGGGTATCCAGACAGCCGGACTATAGACATCGTCCGGACTATTGAAGCGTGAAGATACAAGACTCAAGACTTCGGCTCGTGTCCGAACGGGACTCTCCTTTGCGTGGAAGACAAGCTTGGTGATCCGGATATTGTATTTCATTTCTTGTAACTGACTCAATGTAAACCCTAGCCCTCTCCAGTGTCTATATAAACCGGAGAGGTTGGTCATTAGAAGGCCGATCACAATTACAATCATACCATCATAGGCTAGATCTCAGGGTTTAGCCTCTATGATCTCGTGGTAGATATACTCTTGTACTACTCATATCTTCAATATTAATCAAGCAGGAAGTAGGGTTTTACCTCCATCGAGAGAGCCCGAACCTGGGTAAACATTGTGTCCCTTGCTTCCTGTTACCATCAGCCTAAGATGCACAGATCGGGACCCCCTACCCGAGATCCGCCGATTTTGACACCGACATTGGTGCTTTCATTGAGAGTTCCTCTGTGTCATCGTCGTAAGGCTCGATGGCTCATCTCATTGTCAAGGACAACATAACCTCTAGGGGAGCGCTGGCTGTAGGCCAAACTCTCCGACTTGGCGGCTTCATTATGGCCGCCCCATCGGCTGTCGCGCCAATGATGGCCTCTCGGGTCGTCACGCATAACCTTCGCATCAATTCAGAGCTTGCCGGAAAGATGGATCCAATTGAGCTATCCTCCCTTAATGAGCTCTTGGATCGCATCGCCGCTTTGGGAGTCGCTATGGACTATGACCGGATTGGGCTCAAACCCGACCAAAGGGCCATTAGATCCCCGCCGGCCACCCATGAGATAGCGGTAGTGGAGGAACCACACACGGGTTGCCCCTCAACTTTGAGGACGAATTATGTCCGGATCACCAAACTTAATGAGCCGAACACCTACTCAAAGGAATACATGGCCCGGGTCCCGGACTTAGAATCGGGCATTGGGCCGAAGAGATTGGGTAATACTCCGGATCCCGAACTATCAGGCTCGGAGCCTCCTGTGCCCCGGGTGTTAGATCGGATCAAAATCCGGATTCAGCCAACGACACTCACTCGGACTTAAATCGCCTCTCCTGTATCAAGCAAGAGCCCCAGGAGATGGTACACCGTTACTGGGCCAGATTCCTCCTTGCGCTTAACAAGGTCGAGGACTGCCACAAGGAGGACGTGGTCTCACTTTTTTGCAAAAACTGCATGAACAAAGGACTCCTTAATGCCATAAGTCGCCATAACATAGTACATTTTGCGGACTTGGCAACCATAGTGCAGAAGTATTGTGCGATGGAAAGCGCTTGGAAGACCCAAACATAATTTTGGGATAGTACGGCCCTCACCAGAACCTTTGTCCAAACTAAATGGGCGAACTCTTGTAAGTCTACCAATTCAATTCCCAAGAAACCAAAACTCGCCCCAGGGTGTGGAACCGTATTGGAAGAGTGGCTCAATGGGCCATGTAAGCTTCACAGTACGCCGGGTGCAACTCCAACCCATAGCCTTAGGGCATGTTGGATACTCCGGCAGGTACCAAAAAGTGGCGAGGATGTCCTCGAAATCCATAAAGCAGAACAACATCCCACCAAGGAACACAATACGGTACTAACAGTCTTCGAGACTTTCGCTTCAAACAATAGGCGCAAGCGAGCTCATCGAAGCTCCGTGGAAATCTGCCATGTGGAAAAAATAAATTCGTGGAACGACACTGCTATAACTTTCAATGCTAGTGAAGAACCCCAATTCCAGACAATCCGGGCACCAGCCGCTTTGGTCCTTAGCCCAATAGTGGACGACTTTCGGCTCACTAAAGTGCTCATGGACGGCGGAAGCGGATTAAACTTGCTCTACGAAGAAACACTCAAGAAGATGGAAATTGATAAAGGCCGCATTGAACAAAGTGACACAACCTTCCGGGAATTATCCCTAGTCGGGAAGCACGGTGTGCGGGGAAAATCACACTCGATGTGGTATTCGGCACCCCAGAGAATTACAGGTCTGAAGAAATCACATTCCAAGTGGCTCCTTTCAGCAGCGGATACCACACCCTTCTAGGGCGGGACGCCTTTGCAAGCTTTCAAGCTATACCCCATTACGGGTACATGAAGCTTAAAATGCCCGGACCCAATGGAATCATCACTCTAGCTAGTGATCCGGACGTCGCAGTCTGCGCCAAAAACAGAACCGCAGCACTAGCCTTGGAAGCATTATCCGAAGCCGTAGCAGCAGAAGAATTAACAACACTACACACCACCGTGGACAGGGACGACGTGATACTCGACAAGCGACCCAAGTCCACCTCATTTAAACCCGCAGATGAGATAGTCAAATTCCAAGTCCACCCAACGGACCCCACGAAGACAGCTTCCATCGGGACACAGTTGAGCCCCGCTATGGATGCCGCACTGCGAGACTTCTTACGCGATAATTGGGACATTTTCGCCTGGCACCCATCGGACATACCGGGCATCCCGCGCAGATTGGCCAAACATAGCCTTAACATACTAAAGGGATACAAACCTATTAAACAGACCCTAAGGTGATTTTCAGAGCCCAAACGGCAAGCCATGGGGGAAGAGCTAGCCAAGCTACTTGAGGCCGGATTAATCAGAGATATCAAACATCCGGATTGGCTGGCGAACTTGGTAATGGTACTAAAGAAGGACAAATCCAGGCGCTTGTGCGTCGACTTCAAAGACCTCAACAAGGCTTGCCCCAAGGACCCCTTTCCCCTCCCTCGCGTCGATCAAATCATCGACGCCACAACAGGACACGACTCGCTGTGTTTCCTCGATGCATACCCTGGATACCATCAAATAAAGATGGCAGAGTCCGACCAAGCTGCAACAGCTTTCATAACGCCATATGGCCCTTTCTGCTTCAACACTATGCCTTTCTGGCTTAAGAATGCCGGCACAACGTACCAACACATGATTCAAACATGCCTGGAAAAGCAAATCGGCAAAACAGTGGAGGCATACGTGGACGATGTAGTCATAAAAACAAGACACGTCGAAACCCTAATAGATGACTTGACGCTTACGTTCGACAACCTCCGAACATACGAAATCAAGCTGAATCCAGAGAAATGCGTTTTCGGCGTCCCCTCCAGAAAACTGCTGGGCTTCATCATTTCTAATAGAGGAATTGAAGCTAATCCGGCAAAAATCCGAGCTTTGTCGTAGTTGGCTATACCAACAGACCTCAAACACATCCAGAAACTAGCTGGATACATGGCTCCTTTGAGCTGCTTTATCTCTAGGTTAGAAGAAAAGGCATTACCTCTTTACCGCCTTCTTCGGTGCACCGAACACTTCGTGTGGACAAATGCAGCCACGGCCGGACTCAATGAAATAAAGACCTTATTGGCCAATAATCCAGTCCTAACAGCACCAAATATCGGCGAACCTATGCTGCTGTACATAGCTGCAACACATCAAGTTGTAAGCGCAGTACTCGTCGTCGAACGAGAGGTTGATGGATACAAATTCCCGCTATAGAAGCCAGCTTATTACGTATCCAGGGTCCTCACCCCATGCAAATCCCGATACACACACTATTGAAAAATAACGTACACGGTCTTCATGGCATCCGAAAGCTACGACACTACTTTCAAGAGTGTTCGATTACGGTGGCCTCCAAAGTACCGCTAAACGATATAATAAATAACCGTGATGCCATGGGCCGGATCGCTAAATGGGCCATCGAGCTCCTTCCGTTCGACATAACATACAAGCCTCGGCGGGCTATCAAGTCGCATGTATTAGCTGACTTTGTCGTCGAATGGACGGAAGCCGAACTCCCTAAAGAGTACGGCGCGTACTCTAACTAGATCATGCACTTCGACGGCTCTAAAATGCTGGCTAGATTGGGAGCAGGCGTAGTCCTGACGTCTCCCACCAGAGACACGGTCCAATACGTCCTCCAAATATTATACACGGACTCCAACAATGCAGCCGAATATGATGCTCTGTTGCACGGTCTTCGGATGGCAGTCTCTATGGGCATTCAACGCCTAGAGGTACGCGGGGATTCAAACCTTGCTATATCACAAATAAATGGAGACTTTGATGCCAAGGATCTGAAAATGGCGGCCTACCGTAATGCCGTCCATAAAATGTCAGCTCGGTTCGAGGGGCTTGAATTCCACCATGTGGCTCGAGAAAACAATCAAGCGGCAGATGTCCTTGCCTGCATCGGCGCTAAACGCGACCCTGTCCCACCTAACATATTCCTGGAAAGGCTGTTCAAGCCATCCGTGGTACGGGAAGGGGAGTCCGGCAATACCAGCATGGATCCGAATACATCCCCAGATCCCGAACTATCAGACATAATCGGTGGCTCTACCACCGAAATAACATCGTCAGCCCACGAAATAATGGCTGCCATCGCCCCGTGAACTGAGCCTTTCTTGGCCTACCTAAATAGGCAGGAGCTCCCCGAAGATCAAAATGAAGCACGCTGCATCGTCCGGCGTTCTAAAGCTTACAAAGTCCATGAAGGGGAACTCTATAAGAAAAGTGCTACCGGAGTGCTCCAAAGGTGCATCTCCGAAGAGGAAGGGCGGCAGCTCTTGGCTGAAATCCATGCCGGACTGGGTGGGCACCACGCCGGAGGCTCGAGCACTAGTCAACAAGGCCTTCCGTACAGGTTTCTATTGGCCGACGGCCTGAGCATACGCACAGGACCTTGTCCAACACTGTGTCGGTTGCCAGCTCTTTGCCAATCAGAGTCATATGCCCCCTACCGCTCTCCAAACAATCCCCATAACTTGGCCCTTCGCGGTCTGGGGGCTGGATATCATTGGACCCCTTAAAGGGGGAAGCCACAAGAAAAAAAATACTTATTGGTCATGGTAGACAAGTTCACCAAATGGATAGAAGCCAAACTAGTGAAAACCGCCGAATCTGGAACAGTAATAGACTTTATATCCGGGGTCGTACACCGATACGGTGTCCCCCACAACATCATCACCGATAATGGCTCAAATTTCACAGCCGATGAAGTGAAATCTTGGTGCGGCAAAATGGGCATTAAGCTCGACTATGCTTCCGTCTACCATCCTCAAACAAATGGCCAAGTCGAACGGGCAAACGCTCTCATCATGAGCGGCATCAAACCCAGACTAGTGCGATCCTTGACAGAGTCGGACACTCATTGGGTCGAGGAGCTCGACTCCGTACTCTGGGGGCTGCGGACCACGCCGAATCGCACCACCGGATATACACCATTTTTTTATGGTGTACGGCGCGGAAGCAGTACTACCCCGCGACATAATACATGATTCGCCACGCGTACGCATGTACGAAGAGAAGGAAGCCGAGTTAGATCGGCAAGATAACTTGGACGCCCTGGAGGAGGAGCGCGACATCGCGAAAGCCCGTTCAACATTCTATCAGCAACAGGCTCGACGATACCAAAGCAGAGAAGTGCGGGCCAAAACTTATAATATTGGCGAGCTCGTTCTACGCTTACCGGAGAAGAAGAAGGACAAGCTCAAACCCAAGTGGGAAGGTCCCTTCGTCATCGACAAAGTTCTCAACGGAGGAGCGTACCGCTTACGTAATGCGTCCGATAACAGACTCGAGCCGAACCCATGGAACGCGGCCAGACTCCGGAGATTCTACGCCTAGCGCCGAACTCAGTGTTCGTCTCTTTACCTCCTCCTATTTAATTATGCTCCCTCCCTCTTCCTTTCTCGATCTTTTTCTCTTCACACAAAGTATTTAATACAGTACGGACTCGCGGATTATTCCGGCCGCACTATGTGTGTAAGCAATACCTGGGGGCTTCCTATACGGAAGCTAAACATAACTTACTCTAAAGGGATTTTTGCCCATCACACATGCGTTTTCCATGTGTGCCTTTTCTTCACCATTATATGCATCGATATGACTTAAGATGTGGCCAAGCTGGGTTGCCTGGCTCCTGTGTTTATTCCCTATGTTCCTGTTAACTCGGTTAGGGCATAAGGGGAGCACCTCTGCGATTGTTACTGCCGGTTCAGCCGGATGTGTACCTCAGACTGGGTGAAGCCGAAAGATAGTTTCCTTAAGAGAATATTCGGTCGGTGAACAAAAGATGTCTTCTTTTATCATAACATAAATCCCCAGAAGTTTTGTATCCTGCGCCATGATTCGCAGTCCGGACACGTGCCTTGTCGCATGCTTACCCAGGGAAAGGAACCCTTAACAAAACTATTCTCCCTGGAAGATGTTTCTTACTATCCACGTAATATAACATAACTAGTTGGGTACTTGTCAGTTCAAGCACTTATGACCCCTACGCCTGGTTTCCACGCGTACTCCGGTTTTGTATAACTGAGCGGGTATTCGGACACACCCCGGACTGTAGGATCCGGGGACTGAAGCGAAAAGGTCTGCCATGACAAATGATTTTAATCCGGCTAGGGGCTACTTATGTCCATCAAATTACACAGTCACTTGGACTGAATATATTTCTCCTCTATACCATCCAACAGGCTATCTAGCTTACAATCCTGTTGATAATACTTTGCGGCTAACGCCACCTGGTAATATACCAGACTCACGGGAATTTCTTGCCCATCTGGCCTGCCGGTCTGACTTCAGCCATATGGTTCGGGTCCAGCTTGGTGTAGCGCGTCTTCACCATAGCCCATGCTTCTCTTGCACCTTGCTGGCAGGCTGACATCTTCCACAAACGGAAGCGCTGCCGTGCTCCTTGAAGCATGTCCACAACCTCCCCCATGCCATTCGGCAGGAAGCTTGATGGCCACAAAGCCTGCGCAACGCCCTGCATCACCTGCCGAGCTCGCTCGTGCAGTTGTGAGAGGTCATGCAGTAAATCGCGTGCAGATGCGGGCATCTCCTCCTCAGGGCGACCCATTAGCATTCCTACAAACACAACTCTTTCAATATACTTCCTCACCTCACTATGCTACAGTTCATTTAGGCACTTACGATAAATGTCGCGGCAAAGCCTTTTGTTCTCCTTCACAGAGTCTACCAGCTGCGTGCGGACGTCTTTCAATTCCACGTCGAGTCGAACGTTGGCATCTTCGAGAGTATTCTTCTCCTGCCTAGCTTGTGTAAGAATGCGCTCGCCAGCCTTTAGTTGCCTCTGGAGATGCGACTCGTCATCTCTCCCGCCCTCCGGATTTACTCCGGGGTTATCTGCAGAATTTTCTGTTAAACTTGTCATACGAGCCAGTTCCTAACTGGTACATTTTCGTACAATCGAGATAAATGTTACCAGATGAGACCTTCTGGGATTCCTCTAGCTTGGCAACTGTGGCCCTCAGTTGGGTCTTGCACTCCTCTAGATCCCGAGACAATTGCTCATTCTTATCTACAAGAACCTGTGCATAAATTGATCCTTAAAAATGTTGTTCCAACCGTTTCAAGTCTCAGGGGCTACTGCTATACATGCTTATCAAACTTTCTTACCCGTATATCTTTGGTATACTGGTCCGTCGCCCGGGCAAGCCCGCCTTGAGCAGCGCGGATGTATGCGTCTCCCGAATTGAAAGCATTAAATGCCTCTTCGGAAAAGATGTTGTTGCGAAGCACGGCCCGTCGACGCCGGTGATTCATGGCGCTCTCTACTTTGGAATTTGTGGCAGAGAGCATATCCGCGTCCTCTATCGGAGGACTATACGGCATCGGCCCTACGTCCGCCTCCTCTCTCGGAGTCGGTTCTGGAGCCCGACTAGTGGAGGCGTGGTTGGCAGGATCCCCGGATATAGTCCGGATACTCCTCTTCCTGTGAGGATGTAAAGGGCGTTGTTATACTTCAAATAACAATAATTACAAGATAGGTTGTTTCCTTACCTCTGTAGAGGCGTGTCGGCCCTAACCGCCTTCCTCTTGAGCCTACCCAATCCGGATGCCTGTGGCCGATGGGTCCCTAGGGGCTCGGCCCTGCGTTCCGACTGTCGTCTCTGCCAAAACACGACGCTTCAGGGATAAGGCATGACATCAGGAAAGAGTCCTCTTCGGAGGATTGACTTACACGCGACGTAGGTATCAGTCCGGGATAATCAGCAGTAATAGCCACTGAGGCGCTGTCACGGCTCGCCCGATAAAATATCCCATTGACAAACTCCACAGTCATATCTGGATCTTCGAGTCCTGGGTCCAGGGCCCTTTCGGGGTCCTCTGGCTGCGGGGAAGGGCTGGAGATTCCTTCTACGGCCTTCCTCAGTTCCTGCTCGGAAATATCGAGGCAGGTAATCTTAGCGAAAAACGCCATAATAAGTGAAGCGGGAAAATGAATGACGACTTACCCAATTTAGGGGATTGTACATGGAGAATCCGTCCCGCAGTTTGATGTGAAGGAAGTCTTCCTCTTCTCCTTTGTATAAGTCAGACAGTATCCTTGCCAAAGCAGTGGCGGAGTCCGGACCCTTACGTCCACAACGGGTGGCATCGTCTTCCCTGTTGAAATGCCACATGGGATTGCCCCGATATTGGAGCGGTTGCACTCCCCGCATTATGCATATTGCCATGACCTCGACTATCGTCAGTCCTGATCTGGCTAGTAACTTTATCCTGCTCATCAGGAAATGTATTTCACTGATATCCTCTTCTTGGGGGCCTCGGGGGCGCTAGCTTAGACGTGCCCTCGGCAGTGTGTTACTGAACTTGGGGAGACCTGTCCGGAATGGATCCGGAAGGGGGACGTCATCAATGTAAAACCACTCTGAGGGCCAGTTCTCTGGTGCCTTTTTGGGAGTGCCGGATAGGTATCCGGTCTCGGTGATACGCCATACTTCGGCCCCGCCCACTTGACATAGCGACTCTCCCTGGTTGAGGGGGACAAGGCAGAACAACTTCTTCCATAAACCGAAATGAGCCTCACATCCTAGAAATAGCTCACAAAGGGCAACATACCCTGCTATATGTAGCATGGAAGCTGGGGTAAAGTTGTGCAACTGGAGGCCGTAGAACTCCAGGAGCCCGCGAAGGAACGGATGAATAGGAAACCCGATGCCCCTTAACACATGCGGAATGAGGCATATTCGCTCCTCTGGACACGGATTAGGGGATCTCTCCGATTGTTCCCCGCCATTATAGGTGGCTATTCCGGCTCGGACGGGGACCATGAACGCCGGTGGGAGAAACCCTTGGGTTTGTAGCTCTATCAAACGGCTATGAGGAACTTAACAATCTCCCTAGTCCCCCGGCTTGGGGCAAGGGAAGCGAGCAGAAGAGCTGCGACGACCGGCCATGTTGGAATGGTTTTTCCGGGGCGCTCTGTTGGATGCTTGCTCAGAGGGGAAGGGTGAGGTTCAGATTTGGGAATCCCCATCTCTTCAAATAGACGGCTAGCCCGAAGGATCGGGGGTGACAAATGCAAAAATACCTTGACTCCTCGCATTCGCTCGATACGTGGAAATGTCATTATTAAGGCACTGAAGTCGAGGAGTACAACGTTGATGAGAAGTCGGATACTGTTTGTCGTAATAATTACCTTGGAGTATTCGGAGAAGGAACCCGCCTTGCAATGCCGAAGACAAGACTGCATGTCGGACTCATTGTCATTGAAGCCTGGTTCAGGGGCTACTGAGGGAGTCCTGGATTAGGGGGTATCCGGACACCCGGACTATATACATCATCCGGACTATTGAAGCGTGAAGATACAAGACTCAAGACTTCGGCCCGTGTCCGGATGGGAGTCTCCTTTGCGTGGAAGAAAAGCTTGCCGATCCAGATATTGCATTTCCTTCCTTGTAACCGACTCCATGTAAACCCTAGCCCTCTCTGGTGTCTATATAAACCAGAGAGGTTGGTCATTAGAAGGACGATCACAATTACAATCATACCATCATAGGCTAGCTCTTAGGATTTAGCCTCTACGATCTCGTGGTAGATCTACTCTTGTACTACTCATATCTTAAATATTAATCAAGCAGGAAGTAGGGTTTTACCTCCATCGAGAGGGCCCGAACCTGGGTAAACATTGTGTCCCTTGCTTCCTTTTACCATCAGCCTAAGACGCACAGATCGGGACCCCCTACCTGAGATCCGCCGGTTTTGACACCGACAACAAGTAACAGAAAATTTCAGCACACTATATAAATGTTTCCTCACCAAGTTCCACTCACCAAAAGCGCTACACTCCCCGGCAACAGTGCCAGAAAAGAGTCTTGATGACCCACAAGTGTAGGGGATCTATCGTAGTCCTTTCGATAAGTAGAGTGTCGAACCCAACGAGGAGCAGAAGGAAATGATAAGCGGTTTTCAATAAGGTTTTCTCTGCAAGCACTGAAATTGTAGGTAACAGATAGTTTTGTGATAAGATAAATTGTAACGAGTAACAAGCAATGAAATTAAATAAAGTGCAGCAAGGTGGCCCAATCGTTTTTGTAGAAAAGGATAAGCCTGGACAATTTCTTATAATGAGAAAAGAGCTCCCGAGGACACATGGGAATTATCGTCAAGCTAGTTTTCATCACGCTCATATGATTCGCGTTCGGTACTTTGATAATTTGATATGTGGGTGGACTGGTGCTTGGGTACTTCCCTTACTTGGACAAGCATCCCACTTATGGTTAACCCCTATTGCAAGCATCCGCAACTACAAAAGAAGTATTAAGGTAAACCTAACCACAGCATTAAACATATGGATCCAGATCAGCCCCTTACGAAGCAACACATAAACTAGGGTTTAAGCTTATGTCACTCCAGCAACCCATCATCTACTTATTACTTCCCAATGCCTTCCTCTAGGCCCAAATAATGGTGAAGTGTCATGTAGTCGACGTTCACATAACACCACTAGAGGAAAAGACAACATACATCTCATCAAAATATCGAACGAATACCAAATTCACATGACTACTAATAGCAAGACTTCACCCATGTCCTCAGGAACAAACATAACTACTCACAAAGCATATTCATGTTCATAATCAGAGAAGTAATAATATGCATTAAGGATCTGAACATATGATCTTCCACCAAGTAAACCAATTAGCATCAATTACAAGGAGTAATCAACACTACTAGCAACCCACGGGTACCAATTTGTGGTTTGGATACAAGATTGGATACAAGAGATGAACTAGGGTTTTGAGAGGAGATGGTGCTGGTGAAGATGTTGATGGAGATTGACCCCCTCCCGATGAGAGGATCGTTAGTGATGACGATGGTGATGATTTCCCCCTCTCGGAGGGAAGTGTCCCCGACAGCTCTGCCGGAGCTCTGGATTGGTTCCGCCAAGGTTCCACCTCGTGGCGGTGTAGTTTCGTCCCGTAAGCTTTCCCACGATTTTTTCCAGGGTAAAAGCCTTCATATAGCAGAAGATGGACACCGGAGGGCCACCAGGGGGGCCAGGATACAGGGGGCGCGCCTAGTAGGGGTGGGCGCGCCCCCCACCCTCTTGGCCAGGGTGTGGGCCCGCTGAGGTGTTTCTTCCGCTCAATAATTCTTATTAATTCCAAAAATAAGTTTCGTGGAGTTTCAGGATTTTTGGAGTAGTGCAGAATAGGTTTCCAATGTTTTCTCCTTTTCCAGCCAGAATTCCAGCTGCCGGCATTCCCCCTCTTCATGGTAAACCTTGTAAAATAAGAGAGAATAGCCATAAGTATTGAGATATAATGTGTAATAACAGCCCATAATGCAATAAATATTGGCATAAAAGCATGATGCAATATGTACGTATCAAGGGCCGGGGGGCGTGGGAGAGATAGCACGACAAATGAGAGTGGTCTAGAGAGAGAGAGACGAATATGATGTCACAGCTAGAGATTCCCTTCCCTTGAGTGTGTATATGCAAGGGGGGAGGGAATAGAGGCACGAGGAGAAATTTTGTGTGTGTGTGGTGTTTGTGTTGGTATGTGTGGGTGTGAGAAGATAATGAGACGTGGGGGTAGAGGGTGTGTCACCGCGTGAGGTCCGGTGGGTCGATGTGAGGCCCTTCGTTCGGTTCCGTCCTGCACCACATTGGTCGGCCCGTGACGCATTTAGGAAGACCCATGGATGACTTGTCGTACAAGACAAAGATAGCAGAATTGTGAAGGACTCTGTGTCCACTGACAAAATCGGCTACGATTTGTAACCCTAGGTTCTCGGACTATGGTAACCCCTTTATCTCTGATTTTACTATTCATCCAACCTAACTTTAAGGGGCATCCTATAGAATGCTCTGCTAGAATCATACTCGTCGATTAGGAAGAGAGGTGTGAGACAATGCGTGAGAGACATGCCTAAAGATAATGTGCGTACATGAGACACGTAGGCAGGTCCATGTATATAGAAAGGGTTGATGGGGATTGTGCGTGTGTATGCTTGCAAGAGGAAGAGTGCTTGTGATAAAGGTTAGTGAAAACAGTTGTAAATGGTTATGAGAGGGGGGAGGGTTATATCTAGAGCATGTGTGCGAGAAAGACACCTCGGGAGAGAGTGTGTGAGCATGTGTGAGATACCACCGATGGAGAGTGAAACCACACGTAAAAGACTGTTGTACACATTGATTAAAGATATAAGTTGTACCCAAATATTAGTATGGGATCATGATATTTGCAATTCACGTAAGGAGCGGTCATTGATCCATCCGACATCTAGATTCTATTGAATTTGAGCATGTCTATGTTATTATTCAACACAATTGATCCACATAGTTAGTATTTTGAACTCCAGATGATGCATCGCTTTAGCAATCAAATATAAACGTGAGTATAGTTCATGTTGTGTGTGTAAAGCACATTATACATACGAAAGTTACACAATGAACATTATAAATAGCTACCTATGAACTAGCATACATTTGAATTCAACTTAAGGTGGTTTAAAAAACTCGAAGTCAACATGAAGTCCATTCAATTATTTGAATTTGATATCATGGCATTTGTACATCATACCTAAATTATGGGGGCACCAATCTTTGCTCTGATTTTGTACATAATATCATATGTAGTCGTGTACAAAATAGATTCAACTTTAGCTCCTCATTCCAAAATAATCGTAGTTATAGGATTTTCAAGTGACAAAAATTAAAAAGAAGCGGATAATTTAATGAGGTTTTCAAACATACAAGGTCAAATATAACGTTGTCTATTTAGGTCAATCCTCATAGTTCAAGAGTACTCTAAACGTGAATGCTTGTGTTTCAAAATTTTGAACGAAGCGCCAAAAGGGCCTCTACTCGCCTGAAACCGCGTGAGACCAATGTTTGGTAGTACAAGGAAATTACTTTTCTAATAACTCCGACCCGTGAAATCTACCGACCCGACGTCCAAAGGTCTAAACCGGGGTAGGTTTGTAGCTTCATCTAGACGCCACGCAACCGCCTCTGAAAAACATCATACACAATGGCCGCCTAAGCACACATGCGCGCGGCCGAAATCGCTCCCGCCCACTATTTGGGACACCTAGGATTACCATCCTACCCTCGACCCGCAGTAGGTCCGAAATTTAAGAGGGGGCAAAGTTTGTACTTTCCCCAAATTTCAAACAAGCGCGTCCCATCTTCTGTTCAAAAAAGCCAAAAACAAGCGCGTCCCAGACAAAAACATGGTTCCCCCCACCCGTTCGATTCCCCATTCATACTCCGTGGGCGCCAAAACTACCTCTCCACCAGCCGCAAAACCCCGACGTCCTCCGTCCGCCACCCCATCCCACCCATCAACCGCCACCCTCCTCCATCGCGCCGGAGCCGATACCCCGACGTCGCCGTCCACCGCAACCTCAACCGCAACGCCCTCCACTGCTAGTATTTGAAGTCGAGTCCGAGCCGTCTGTACCCGAGCCAGTTCAACCACGCCGTCATGCGCCTCACCGCTGCCGCTCCAACTTCGCCACCATCCACCGCACTGGAGATGTTCCCGCTATGCCGTCCTTCACCGCCTCGGATCTGCTTCCCCTCCGCCAATATACGGCCACGAAAACACAGTCAACAATTTGGCCATGGGTTTGTCCAAGGATCCACGGCTCTCCAAAACATCGGTTCCCCCGGGAAAAACAAGAAGATCGCCGCGACATATCGACACCACACTGGCAACCGATAATGGTACTCCTCTTCCCTTATTCGTGCAAATCTTACGCGTCTTCTTGCACGGTATTCATCACACATAAGACACTAGTTGACCGCTTCTTCATACTAGATGTTCCTAGTAACTCGCGATGCACAAGGTTTCTCCTCATATACTATTTCACCTTAGCTAGAGGTCTATCGCCCCCCCTGAATTTCAATTTCTCGCCAGTTGATTCCCAATTAACAGAAGCATTCCCCGGCGTAACAGGCGCTAGTACGCCTATTACACCGGGGAAGCAGCGCCTTGGTGTTTATCTTAGGGGCGTGTGTGGCCTAGAGCTACTGGCGCCTGATCTGGAGGTCGGCCCGGATTAAAGGGATGGCCTGGGGGCGCTGCCAAGCACAGCAGTGGTGTGAGGTCAAGGGGAGGGTGGGGCGGCGGAGGCAGGGGTCTGGGCCGGTGGTCGCTAGCGGTTTGAGAAAGATCGTCAACAGTGACTAGCGGGAGGTAGACGAAGGCCATCTGCCCGTTCCTTATAGATCGGACAGTTCATTAAAAAAATCAACAGGCCTATTTATTTTCAGTCGTCTGTTATCTTAGATATGACCACGTGTGGTGGTGTGCTGGAGGAGTACCTGCATTTCCTGTCCTCATATATTACAAAATCATACGGAATAGAATCTAATTTTGTTTGCCATGCAATGTTGTAGAACTATCATATGTCTCATGTCATTTATTTTTTAGCCACCTGCTATCTGCTACTTTTACAGTGCACTAGTTCTTCACACACTTCACCCATACTCTCACTATTGTGTTTTTACGCAAGGGTATTTCAGACTCTGTCTTGAGAGACGCAACAAAGAAAAGAGAGAAGTCGTGCCAGCTTTCTTCGCGGTTAGGCATGGCATGTTACAGCGCTATAAAGGGTGCAGTGTTAGTAGATGGAGACGGTAAACATAGCTCTGGAGTTGATGACCTCGCTCGCAATGAACCACCATATCCCAGGTCCTTGCTTTAACTTCGCAGTGTCATATGTGGTTGCATGTTCCATATGGTGTCTAGCTTGTATTCGAAAGGCCGAAGTCGGTCTTAGAAGACAAATAGCTAGTCTGGGCACTGGCCGAGCCAGCGACAAGCCCAACAAAGATATGCATCACTTGGAAGCAAACTAAAAAGTTGCGATGGTGGCGAAGCAGCCCGCCTCCCACCAGGCTCTCAGTCCTAGATGATCATGCTCACCACTCCAATCGGATGTCTAGCTTGTATTGCTTCCAATTTGGTTAAATTGCATCTGCTTAGCTTACACATTATACCTTTGAATATGACATGCCTTTCTGTTTTTGGTACATACTAGTACATTTGTGTATTAACCATTTTCTTACATCAAAATAATGTTCTTGTGTATCCCTCATCAATCACTTATGATGAGGTAGGCAGGTAAGGGGACTACTCCTCATTTAAAGAATGCAGCGTTAGCCTCCCGACATGATTCTCAAGAAACAGAAATGCTAGATAAAGATAGTGAACGTAGCTCTGTAGTTGATTACAGCATTTCCCCTACACTAGCATCGCAGGTGCTTGCTCTAACTTGGCAGCGTGATATGTGGTTGCATGTTGCATATGGTTTCCAGATTGCAATTCTTCCAATCTGGTTAAACTGCATGTGCTAGTCTGCTTAGCTTATACATTATACATGTTAATATGACATGCCTTCCTGTATTTATTACATAGTACATCTGTCTATTAAGCATGTCCTTACATAAAACTATTGTTTTTTTGTATCCCGCATCAATCAATATGACGAGACACCTTTACTATATGCAGTGCGATATTAGTTTCATCTTTCATATGATTTATAGCATGTGCTGCTTCTAATTTGTTGAAATTCCATTTATGATGGGACGCTTTTAACATGGCAGAGTCATGTTGGTTGCATCTTTCATGTGGTGTCTAGCTTGCATTGCTTCTTATTTGTTGGAATGGTTTCTGCTTAGTTTACACAAACAGTTGTGAACGTGCCATGCTGTCCTGTTTTTCGTACATATTCCAACCTAGTATCATGTGTTTGCCTTACATCAAAGTAGTGATTGTCAGTATCATGCATGAATGAGTTCTGAAGTGAGAATTTTATTGCTTTTTCTTGTCGGTTTTACTTGACAATTCAAAATCAATAAAGCGGAAGGAAGTTAGCAAGGCAGCGGATAAAGGTGCTCCTTCCGAACGGAGGGCCTCTACAGTTTCTACTCCTCCACACCCCCAAGATGATTTCCAAGACAACACATGCATAGACACTCAAAAAAGTTGTGTTTATGATGAGCACGTCCCCCCTAGTGCAGCATCACCAGTGCTCCCTCTTACTTGGCACTGTTATATGTGGTTGCATGTTATGTGTGATGTCTAGCTTATATTGCTTCTATTTTTTTTTGAATTCCATCTGCTTACTTTACGCATTATACTTGAGTAAGACACGTGTTCCTGTTTCTAGAACGTACAATATATGTCTATCACACCATGTTCTTACATCAAATTACTATTGTTGTGTAACCTGCAACAATCACTTATCATAAGACATGTTTGACTTCAGAGTGTGATATAGGTTACATCACGCATTCTTTTTTAGCTTGTACTACTAATTTGTTGAAATGGCACTTATGACAAGACAGTTTTAACTTGGTAGAGTGATATTCGTTGCATCTTTCATATGCTGTCTAGCTTTCATTGCTTCTAATTTGTTGAAATGCCTTCTCCTTAGTTTACACATCATAAGATGTGAATATGCAATGGCACTAATGATGAGAGACCTCTAACATGGTAGTATGATGTTGTTTGCATCTTGCATATGATTTATTTCTTGTACTGCCTCACATTTGTTTAAACATCATTTATGATGAGACACTGTTAACTTGGCAGAGCGATATTTGTAGCATATTTCATATGGTGTCTACCTTCCATTGCATTGCTTCTAATTTGGTTAAATGTCTTCTTCTTAGTTTACACATCATAGTTCTGGTTATCTCTTCCGTCCTAATTTTCATACATATTACATCCTCCTATCATGTGGTTGTCTAACATCAAAGTTCAGCTCGTCTGCATCACGCATCAATTTGTTCTGAAGAACTAAATCGTTATTCGTTTTTCTTGTCGGCTTGACTTAACATGGCACAAAGAAAGAGGAAGAAACACAGAATGGCAGGGAATGAGAAGCGGATGAATCCTGCAGATTCTGCTGGTACTAATGGTGCAGTAGAAGGTCAAAGTCCAGTGGAAAATTCTACAAACACGGCATACCATGCTACACGAGCTGCAAAAAAATCCAAACAGAAACAAATAGATGCCACCAAACAAGCAGACACAGCCCTAGTTCTTGCAACACCTACCACAGTACTACTAGCTGCACAACTTACTCGTGCGTCAACTGAGCTAGCATCACGTTCCCAAGATCCCTTACCACCTGACACTACTTCCCAAGCACTCTTGACACAAGAAGAGTTGGCAATATCAGATGAACCTTGTGAGCTTCAATAGCAAGAAGGTAGTTGCTGGAGTCAAGTTACAGTTGCATGCTTCTTTATATGTAGTGTCACAGTTTGATGTACACTAACACTTCCTATGTTCGTTGTTGGACTAGCACCTAGGCACAAGAGGAAACAAACATCATGGATAATGCTCGATAGGCTAACTAAATCTAGAGGAGGAAGAATGGAGATCCGTTTTGAGGCAGGTTTAAAAAGGCCACGTGATTCTGCAGAGTTAGCCAAGTTAGTATCAGAGGAAGCGGTTGTCGTTAGGTGTCATGTACGTATCCACCCAACATGGATTCAGTACAGGAATGACAAAGACGAAACACAGTTCAACACCTTCCTCGACCATTTATCTATAAGTATGGTTATGTATGGAAACTAGTAATATCTTCTTGCTCTGTCCCATACTTTCTAGGTTGCTGATAATGAGACTCCCATAATTTTCAACAGATGAGGTTCAAGTTGGATAGCCAAGATGATGCAACCAGACAAGCTTGCACCCATGTTTTCAAATCTGCTCTGCGACAGTATGGGTATAACTCGAGGAAAACTGACTTTGAAGGCAAGGCTAACATTGAACTTTCCCAAACATCTCCAGTGGAAAATATATCTGATGAAGACTGGAGGGGCCTTGTTAAAAACTGGTCTGATCCGAAGTATCAGGTACATTATATATATATATATATATATATATATATATATATATATATATATATATATATATATATATATATATATATATATATATATATATATATATATGTGTGTGTGTGTGTGTGTGTGTGTGTGTGTGTGCACAGATCACATGTTGAAGTCCTATTTACACATGTGCCACACAAATCTATCTTCTTGTAGGTGAACTATTTAAAGAACAAGGCCAACTGTACGAAAGTGAATTTCCAACAGACGACAGGATCTCGTAGCTATACACACTGTGAGGCTCTTGTAATTAGTTGTTGTTTCACTCTTCTCACTGTACCATATTATCATATCTATATTGATTTGTTTGGAATGTAAAGAAAAGCCTGCAAGGACCAAAAAGTACCTGAACCAAATGCTGTGGAAATCTTCAAGGACTGTCACACCAACAAGAAGAAGGGCATGACTACACCAGTCAAAGCCGCTGTTGTAAGTCCTTAATCCTCATGCCTTTTAACTACTACTTACTCTGACTTGGTGCCTTGAACTACATGGTTTGCAGCCAATATCTATTACTCTTCTCAATTCTATACACAATTGTCTTAGCGTATCATTGGACCTTACAAGGTTTAAAAGAGAGGAGTGATGTTCCTTTGATCTTGACCCGTAATCTAGTTCCGTGCTGGACTTCCCCACACAACGTTACAATTGCATGTTTGTCTGTTCTCAGTTGTTTTGTGATGTGAATGATGTCATACTATGCTTACCGTATTATAAACTTCGTCTCTTTAGCCTTAGCCCTTAATACAATGTGAAGAAATAGACAATACATTAGCGATGGTACATGGTCATATGTTTGGAACCTGGTTTTATTATGTACTCTGCAATGAAATACAACTAATATTTTACATCGGTTCCCCAGAATAAGTTCTGTATATAGACCAAAGCTATTTTGTTTGGTTTTGCTGCCTCCTTAATATCTTCTGTTGTGGTACTACTAATGTAAAACCTCAAATTTTCAGCGAGCTATGGAAAAAATGGTGGAACCGCCACCTTCTGAAGGTGGAGAGGCAACTATAACCGCAATGTCAGTTCTTGCTGCAGTGGGTCAGTACCTGTTGACGGTGTCCTGGATTAGGGGGTACTCACGACGTCGTCGCCCGATCAGTTAGATTGGGCCGAGGACCTCCATGGCCGTATACTCATGGGCCAGTTCGGACAGTTGCCACACACAAGGAAGATTCCACAAGACTTGGTGATCAAGACAAGGACTCCTCCCCCACCGGGGTATTCGGCTAGGACTCTTGTTACCCTAGGCCTATGGTACATTATATAAACCGAGGCCAGGCTAGTCGATAGATTATGACATTACTCATCATACCTCTAGGGTTTAGACCACAACATATGATCTCGAGGTAGATCAACTCTTGTAACCCCTATATTCATTATAGTCAATCAAGTAGCATGTAGGGTATTATCTCATCAAGAGAGCCCGAAGCTGGGTAAAATCCCGTGTTCATGTTACCATTGATCCTAAGGCACACAGCTTGGGACACCCTACCCGAGATCCGCCGGTTTTGACACCGACATTATTGGTGCTTTCATTGAGAGTTCCGCTGTGTGATCGGTGAAAGAATCAATGGCTCGACTGCAGGTGAATTGCAACGTCGGTTTCTTCATCACCAGCTCGACTGGTCACCTTGGCTTGACCGAGAACTGCACCCTACCTCCGATCGCCGTGTTCGGATGAGGGCCTTCATCAACATCAACTCCAATCTCTGTCAAGATCATGGAGGAGTCATCCATGGAGCTCAGGGGCTCAACGTCAACATTGCCCTCGGGCGACCGTGCTGTTTTTTTGTACAACAAACTTGTATCCGCCGCCACCGCCTCCTCAAGTATTGCCTAAAAGATTGCTTTCGTGGAATTATGCGGAATTAAGTCTACAACAACCCAGCAAAAATTTCGTCGAGTTCCGATGGAGGAATCTCCGGCAATCTCCGATATACCGGAGCCCTGTTGAATCTGGATGAGAATCCGGATGAGTGTGGAGTGGGGTGTCCAGCATCTAGCTCGGACATCCTTTGGAAGATCCAACCGTTGCTCGGCTGCGGAATTCTCATATCTACCACCTGCCAAACATTTAGCTCGATCCGACCGTCCAAAATCCGGAAACCTTCCGATTAGTGCATCACTTTTCGGATTTGTTTTCTACGCGAGAACGAATCCGACCCGAGTTCATCTTCTTTATGAACGGAATTCCGGACATCCTTTTTGAAGGATGTTTTCGTATGGGGTATTGTGTTTTATTCTCAAACGCATCCCACGAGTACTAAAAGTATTCTTACAACACGAACTTCACCGTCGCGCCGGTGTCAAACCAGCTCAACAACATCACTCCACGATGGCCGACCTGCGTTAGACACGTTATCTCTTTGTTGAGCCGAGCTCAACTTCTTTGGATAATCATCTCGGCCAGCCAAACAATAGTTCGGCATCGTGAAGGATAAATCGTCACCAACATCGCCGCCCCACAGATTACACGGAGCGGGCACACCGGCATCGCCGCATGGTCACTTCATCAAGCCAGCATTGACCACATCACAAGCTATGACTTGCATCGGCATGGCCGAACTGTTGCTTCACCAAGATGATGTCCATCATGCCGAACTACTTCA
Source organism: Triticum aestivum (assembly GCF_018294505.1). Lineage (NCBI taxonomy): Eukaryota > Viridiplantae > Streptophyta > Magnoliopsida > Poales > Poaceae > Triticum > Triticum aestivum. The sequence continues at coordinate 764,050,523 of NC_057801.1, forward strand.
ACACCTCGGCTGACACGGCAGCTGCAACGTTCCCTTATCGACCTGCTTCGTCACCTCGGCTAGACCGAGGACTTCGCCATCTCTTCAGCAACTTACTTCGGAGACTTCGGCGTCACCAGCCAACCAGCTTCATCACATTAGCTGGACCACGGCCTTCGCCGTGGCGAGCCAACCTCTACCAGGATTGCCATGCCATCGCTTCGTCACCCATCAGGCAATGGGTGTGCGGATCGAGTCCAATTTTGGGACCTTTCTTCGGACCACTACAACAAATAAACCAGGTCTATCAATTGGTGGCCGCATTAGCGACGATTGAGTGGTGGTTCGGTCAGTTTCCGTGCATAGTTCGGTGAACACCGTATCCGGAACTCGAATCAACCTGTGAATTCGGGCTTTGTCACGCCTTCACTGCATCACGCCGACGCCCTGCATCGACATTGACCTCGACGCTCAGGCCACATGTCTTTCATTATTTCTTTCACTTATATTAAATAAGTAGAAGAATTTTTTTGTATACATCATTATCTTTATTTGTCATTACCTTTGGTTTGCGCTATTTTATCTGTGCAGCCAATTGACTCAGATTGAGCAGTGTTGTCGCCTTCTTCGACCGAATTGTGTTGTGGCCTTGGCGCGCCGACCTGCTCCATTACTGCGGCTGGGGGCTTCATCTTCTCGGGGTGCCGAACTCTCTGCTCGGCCACCTCAGGACCATCCTAGAGGTTGGAACCTTGTCCCGCATCATGCTCGGACCGCGTCTTCAATGCCGAACATATCAACCAGCTAAGTTTCTTTCATGCTCAAAAACATTCAGTTTTAAATTTTGTTCGGTCAGACCAAGCATTATACTTTTTTGGCACAAAGTTGCTTGTGAAAAACTTCCCTGTCCAAACTTTGTTTGTGATGCACATATTCAAATACCCCGTTTATTTGGGGGATCCCTTGATGGAGCTTTTCCTCTTGCATATGATTATACTTGTACGGCTTCGTTCTTTGTTCGTGTATTACGCCACAGTATGCACCATATTGACCTAAGTAATTTGCAAGCTGGGTTGCCTTGCTCCTGTGTTTACCCCTACGTTCCCGATTGTTCGGCTAGGGAGTAAAGGGAGCACCTCTGCGATTGTCATGATCGGGTCACCCGAGCCGGACCTCAGACTATGTGAAGCCAAAAGCTAGCGCTCTTACTATTTTCAATAATGGTCGGCACACAACGAAACTCATGAGTACAAAAAATCTATTGCACAAGTCTCATAATGACAATGAGCACCAAAGAAAGGTATCGGTGGGGGTACTATTTTCTTCAAAGATGCTTCTTACACTTTGTTAGTAATATAGCATAAGTTCCCTGAGCGCGCTTTGTCTGGCCTGATTTCCTGGTTATCGGAAACACCATCGATATTCTCGATAGGGGGAGTACATAACACTTTTCGGTCCTTGACCGAAGAGGGAGAAGCAGACGGTCGGTTAAGACGCGTATAAAGTTCGGGTAAACACAGATATGATATAAGTACTTTGATACATACAATCATTATACATAAAATTCTTTTACCCAAGTATCTTGGGGGTTCTTAAATTCATGTGAGCTATTTTATAATAAGTGTTCTTCTTCCTAGTCGTTGCAAAGTCCTTTTTTTCTGTCACTCCTTTTTTCGACGCGAGTGTGTGGTCAATAGCCCGATTTACCTCTCATCCACCTTCGAGATAGGAGGTTGAAGCCGTAGGCTGACCCGCTTGAAGTCTTGAGATAGGATGTGTCATGTTAAAGCACGACAGAAGCACAATTTTTTCTCTAAGACCAATTTTCTGATTGGCACCGAACAATTAATCTAGTTCCGACGTCGAGTTTTTATTGAAGTTTCTTTGGTTTTACAATCCTATGGCACTTTTCAACTATTTGTTGTTTTCCGCATAAGTCTCGCAGTGCAATGCCGGACACCTTTAGAGATTCGGCAAGAATTCTCGGATATTGCTATATATGCATCGGTTTCAAATTGTGTCTTCGGTCGATAGTTGGGTTGCCCGTCTCCTGTGATTGCCTCCTACATTCCTCTTTGTTCGGTTAGGTGTATAAAAGGAGAACCACTGCGATTGTGCTTCCAGCTTGCATGGTTAAGCACCTCAGTGGAGAAAGCCGAAAGCTGACTGTCACAATAAGCATAAAGTGGTCAGCGATCCGATGACTATGTTAAATGAAGGGCCGTTCATAACATTGGCCGAAGTGTTTACGGCTTGACCTCGGTTGTCGCCGAACACTAAGCGGGGGGCTACTTGCTGGCATCCCAACTTTAAGCTCCTATGACTAAGTGAAAGTTATAAAGCCCACATATCTGATTGCCTCGTTTCCGCCAACACAACCGCCTTCTGGCACCGAGACGTCGGCTAAGGGTTGTTTTGTTATTTTGTAAACACCCAGCGTAGCATCTACAAGGGGGTAGAATCCGACGATGGGCCACTTTCACATTATAAACGGTTGCAACGGAAGTGAAAATTTGGGTTCCTCTAGACCATAGAGTTTGGGAGCTTTTCCCGAACTAAATCATCAGTATTTTCCTCCCACATTAATCGGACCTGAGGTTTCATGATCATGCTTAGCATGACAACCCAAAGAAAGGAACCGATAGCGGGACTATTTTCTTTGGACGATGTTTCTTATGTTAAACAATAATATAACATGTCTCTCTGTGTAACTTTGTTTATAAAACCGTATGGCCGGATTGCCTTGTTTGCCGTAAATCTTTGCCCTCATAAAGGCTTTATAAAGTGGGACAAATACTCCCCGGCTACTGGCCGAGGAGGTTGAAGCTGATGGCCAGTCAACAAAGTTCTGTACAATGCGGATCCGAGCATTGATGATGTAGAGTACTTGGATACATAGAACCATTACACATAATTTGTGATTTTACTTCCGATATCGATCCTTAATTCGGCCACCCGTGCCCACATTAAGGCTCGGGGGCTACTAGGCTTCGTGCTTATTATTTACAAATATTAAAGGGGTACATTGATCCCCTGATCTGGTGTTGCCACCCGACCAGTGTCTCGGGGGCTACTGCATTGCCTGTCCAATGCAGAAAATTTAAAGTGCAATATAGTTTTGGAGGAGATTATTATCCTCAGGTTGGTCGGCCGCACCCAACCTGAGGCTCGAGGACGTTGCACACCGCGTTTCTATTGCTATGTATGCTGTCGAGCTAGGAGTTGATCCTCAGGCTGATTTCGTGCATCAACATGAGTCTTAGGGGCAACTAGGATCTGCGGTTTCATGTTTTCCTTCATGTGCATCTCGGGTTTTAGACCGACGCACACACCTTGAGGGCTACTGGCTATATATCTCAGCAGAGAATAAATTGCACCAATTAAAAAATCAGCCCGCAGTCAGGGGTGGTGCACCACCTCGGAAGCAGTCCGACATTAAGCTCGGGCGCGAGTGGCTGGCTCCATAGAGGGCATTTCCGGCATTAATCTCGGCTACACTCCTTCAACTTTTTGAACCCAGATGATCTATGACATCTCAGATATAGTCCAGCGTTGGAGCTCGGATACAGTCTGGTGTTGGAGCTTGGACACAGTCCGTCGTTAGAGCTTGGATATATTCTGGTGTTGGAGCTTGGAAGCAGTCCGGCGTTGGTGCTTGGCTGCAAAAGATACCTCGAATGCAATCTGGTGTTGGAGCTCGGACGCAAGAGGACACTGCCGCCTGGAATAACTTCAAACCTGAGGTGTGGCATAATAATAACAAGGCATTGATAAAGACCGGAAACTTAAAGGGGCTCCTCCGATACCCGACATATAAAGTCTTCGGATTTACTTCGTGTCACGACCGGTTTTTCAATAAAAATATTTATTGAGAAAACCAATCTTTAAATCCCAGTATAGGAAAAGTTATCCTTTCTGGTAGACAAAAGCTTCATAAACAGAGAACCAGTAGCATCAAATATATTACAGGGTTGAGCTGAGGTTGCTCAACAATTTTATTACAGACTCGCCAATATATTACATATGGGCGGATATGACACAGGGGTTGGGTGGCATGCTACTAGCTCGAGGGAAAAGTGGTGGTGGATAACTTGACTTCTACTGGCAGTACATCGAGCGTCGAGGTGAGGCTCGATGAATTTATTCGAGGTTGCGAAAGCGGATAATACAATGACCAAGACAGGATCGCACGGGACTGACTGGGACTCCTCAAGGCGTCGGACTCGCTATCAAACTCTTCATCCATGAGATCGCCTTCATCAGCATCTGGCCAAATGAACAAGCCAGGTGAGTACTTGAAAGTACTCGCAAGACAGATCGGACAAAAGATATAATCAATGAATGCATGAATGCGTCATGAATAAAGGATGATGCTCATATAACAATGGTAAGATTTGCAGGACTTGATAAATAAAATAAATGGCTGAAAAACCGATCGGGTGTCTGGAGCGACGCCTCGAAAGGTAAATAAATAAAATGCATGCCGCAGTCGGGCGTCTAAGCGACACCACATAAAGGGCTTAAAAGAAATGCCACAGTCGGACGTCTGGGCGACATCACATGAAGGGCTTTAAAAGAAATGCCATAGTCGGACGTCTGGGCGACATCACATAAAGGGCTTTAAAAGAAATGCCACAGACGGACGTCTGGGCGACATCACATAAAGGGCTTTAAAAGAAATGCCACAGTCGGACGTCTGGAGACATCGCATAAAGGGCTTAAAAGGAAATGCCACAGTCGGACGTCTGGCGACATCACATAAAAGGCTTAAAAGAAATGCCACAGTCGGACGTCTGGGCGACATCACAGACAGGGCTTTAAAAGAAATACCGCAGTCGGACGTCTGGGCGACATCACAGACAGGGCTTTAAAAGAAATACCGTAGTCGGACGTCTGGGCGACATCACAGACAGGGCTTTAAAAGAAATACGGCAGTCGGGCATCTGGGCGACATCACAGACAGGGCTTTAAAAGAAATACCACAGTCGGACGTCTGGGCGACATCACAGACAGGGCTTTAAAATAAATACCGCTGTCGGACATCTGGGCGACATCACAGACAGGGCCTATAACAAAAGTAAATAGCAGGTTTGCCACCCTCGGGCGTCTGAGCGACATCGCAGACAGGGCTTGTAATAAATGTAAACAACAAATTTACTCCATCCACAAGAATAATCTTTTAACCGGATTTATCACACATAAATCCCACCGGAGTTTAGTCACTGAGGCTGATACCTGACAAGATAAGATAATTATAGTACTTGAACAAAGTACAAGATAATTGAAAGATTGAGGCTTTGCAGAGTTTGGAGGAAATGAACACAGCCAACGGATTTCCGTAGTCATGAAGGACTAGTTCTGTTTATGGTATTTCAGTAGAAACACATTTAACTAGTACACACCCATTTCACCTCACGTTGCCAGGAATCACCCTGGCCAATGTCCAAGAAAAACTTTGAGATGGGGAGGCCACAACCTCGAATAGCATGGGATCAAATTTCTATACGCGCGCTCTAAGGGGTGCCCCCCTCTCGGTCCCAACCGGAAACACCCGTGCCCCCTGACCGGATGACGGGCTTTAATCCAGGGCCATGGAACCCTCATCCCGGCCTCTCCACTTGGTGTGTACCAGGAAAACGATTTGCAACTTACTAAGCCATATTCCTTTCGGAAAGCATGTGACAGTATAGGATGGAATGAATGGGAATGTGAATTGTGTCATGACGACACGGAAGTCAAATAATCTGGCATAAGACTGGCATGTCACAACACTGCCATCTTACCCATCATCATACCAACACATGGCTTTGCAAATATGTATCCAACAACATAATGCTTTCCGAAACTTACTTTTCGATTATGTGCATGAGATATATCATGCAAAGTGATGTTCATAAACATGCCATGACTATACTAAAATGCAAACATGCAACAACACTCATCATATCAAGAGTTCAAACATGCTTGCCTGGTTCGGAGTAGTCGGAGTCTAGCTGTGTGAAGTTTGCAGCTCCGTCACCTCCTCCGGTATCTCCGTGATCAATGCACTGTTCCGCGTCTGTGGGTGGTGGTGGTGGTCGTCGGCGAGCATTGTGTCAACGGCGGCCCTAGCTCCGGCGGACGGCGGCTCGGGCAGTCGTGGATCTCGCCGGAGGGAGCGGAGCGAATCGAGGTGGAGGCTGAGGCGGAACGGGGTGGCCGGAGTCAGGGAAGAAGGGCCCCTCGGGGCTCTCCCAGTGGTTGGGCGGGGTCTAGTGGGGTAGAGGAGGTGTGCCGGGGGCGAGAGCAGGCTCGGGGTGCTATATATAGCCGCCTCGAGGCGGTTGCCGAGAACGGGGTTCTCCGACGAGGTGATTACGGCGGCGCTGCGGCTGTACGGGAGGTTTTAGAGGCTGAACGTCGTCGTGGGTGCTCCATGGTTCCGTTTTGGTGCTAAGCGCGTCGGGATTTGGGGGTTTAGGGGGAGCTCGGCAGAACGGGGCGGCGCGGGCCCGTCGGAGACAGGGAGCGCGCTCTGCGCGTGCCGCGCCATGGCGACGGTGCTGCATGCGTGCACTGGCAAGGAGGTGGCTACACGGAGCCACCAGGACGCTTGGGCAGCGCCGAACGGCGTTGTGCCGCCGTTCTGCTTCCTGTCGGCCGCTACAGCGCTACGGCCGCCGCAAGACACGCCGGCGCAGGCGGGCCAGGTTGCCACCGACGCCAGGGAGGCGCCAAGCGCGCGTGTGAGGCTTCGGACAAGAAAGCCTGGCTGTGAGCTACGTGCCAAGCGCACTGTGAGCTCGTGACTGAAGTCACTAACGAAGATCGACACTGAATGTCTGAATTTAACTGAATATGACTAGAACAGTGCATGCAAGGTGTTCGACAGAATGATCCAGGCATGTAGGGATTTTTCCTTGAGATGGTTTTTGGTGGAGGGGCCTCACATTGCATCTAGAGGCTGCCTGAATATTTGTGGAATTTTTGGAGAGGTATAGATATGAATTTCACCAAATTTGGCAAATCTGGTCCAAACTTGCAGTGAGTGCAATTTGAAATATTTGAACAGGAGAAGAGTGGATCAAGATGGTTCTGGATTGTGGGTTCAAAGGACTATCCAGGGGTGTTGAGTTGAGGTCAAAAATCAAAAGCATTAGGGCACTTGCTTTGTAATCCACCTAGGTTCAAAAGAAAAGACAGAAATATTTTGGGAGGAGAAATAGTTGGAATAAAATCCAAAAATGGATTTTATTTGTTTGGACAGAATGTTAGGGTTGAACTATAGTGGGAGGAAAGGTTTTGGGAAAATTTCACCATAGGAAGCATGGTGAAATTTTTGAAGGGATCAAAACCAAATAAAAAGCCCAAAACAAAAAGGGTTTTCATTTTAAAAGAAACCAAATCCAAGAAAAGGATTTTTGAGAGGGCAAATGTTGAAGATGGTTTTTAGGAAGGGTTTACAAGACCTCCTTTCAAACCAAGCAAGGCTCTTTTGAAAAAAACAAACCAGCAAAAAATTTGGAGTGTCACAACACCTACCCCCTTAGGAAAAATCTCATCCCCGAGATTTCAGCTGATCCTTAAACAGGTGTGGGTGCTCTGTCCGAAGAAAATCCTCTCTCTCCCAAGTTGCTTCATTTTCGGTGTGATTGCTCCATTGAACTTTGAAAAACTTAATGGCTTTCTGTCGGGTCCTCCTCTCAGATTCTTCCAATATTTATATCGGGTGCTCCCGATAAGTGAGGTCTGGTTGCACGTCAATATACTCATGTGAAACTTGCTTCCCTGGGTTGATTATGTATTTTCTCAACTGCGAGATGTGAAATACCTTGTGGATACCGGATAAGTCTCCGGGCAGGTCCAGCTGGTAGGCTACCTTGCCTTGTCGGGCCACTATATGAAATGGTCCGATGAATCTTGGTGCTAGTTTCCCCTTAATCTTGAATCGTTGCAGACCCTTCATAGGAGAAACTTTCAGGTATACCAATTCTCCGGGTTCAAAACTGATTTCCCGATGCTTTCGGTCGTAATAACTCTTTTGCCGACTTTGCGCTGTTTTGAGTCATTCTCTAATCGTCTTAACTTTCTCCTCGGCCTCCTTAAGCATATCTGGGCCAAAGATATGGCTGTCTCCGTCCCATATAGAGCTTCAAATGGTGCCATTTGCAAGCTGTCTTGATAGCTGTTGTTGTATGCGAATTCTGCATATGGCAAACTTTCTTCCCAACTGTTCCCGTAGGTGAGGACACAGGCTCTTAGCATGTCTTCTAAGATTTGGTTTACGCGTTCCGTTTGTCCATCAGTCTGGGGATGGTATGCGGTACTGAACGCTAGTTGGGTTCCCAGTGCCTGTTGTAGGTGATCCCAGAATGCAGAGACGAACTGTGTGCCTCTATCGGAGATAATAGTCTTAGGGACTCCATGTAGGCAGATGATACGGGCAAGATAAAGTCTGGCTAGTCGCTAAGTGGTGTAAGTTGTTTTTACCGGAATAAAATGTGCCACCTTGGTTAATCTGTCGGTTATGACCCATATGGCATTGTTTCCATGTTGTGACCGAGGCAGTCCAACGATAAAGTCCATTCCAATCTCGTCCCATTTCCACTCGGGTATCTTATTTGGCTGTAACAGTCCGGCTGGTTTCTGGTGCTCCGCCTTGATACGTTGACAAGAGTCACAGCATGCAATGAACGTGGCTATATCTCTCTTCATACCGTGCCACCAAATTTTTTCCTGAAGGTCTTTGTACATCTTTATCCCTCCAGGATGGATTGAATACGGAGCTGTGTGACTTTTAGTTAATATCTGCTGTTTGAGGTCCTTGACATTTGGTACGCATAGCCTTTCTCCGTATTGAATTCTGAGGCTCTTCCCAAACTCACTTTTCTTTTTATGCCCTCAATGCCGGGGTGTCCGTGCTGGGCTTCCTTGATACTTTCCATCAGGGTAGGCTGTATTTCGATATTTGATACACTGCCTTCGGTGACCATTATGAGATTGAGTCGGGCAAATTCCTGTTGAAATTTTGGCCTCAATTTTGGCATACTGTCGTCTTCCGTGCTGGGATTTCGACTAAGTGCATCTGCAGCAACATTTGCTTTTCCGGGATGATAGTGAATTCCAACATCATAATCCTTCACCAACTCTAACCAGCGTCGTTGCCGCAAATTTAACTTTGGCTGTGTGAAAATATACTTAAGACTCTTATGGTCTGTGTATATCTCGCAACGATTCCCAAGTAGGAAGTGTCTCCATTCCTTGAGTGCATGGATGACTGCTGCCAATTCCAAGTCATGAGTGGGATAATTTTCCTCATGCTTGCATAGTTGTCTGGAGACATACGCAACTACCTTGCCTTCTTGCATCAATACGCATCCAAGGCCTTTCCGGGATGCGTCACAATATACCTCAAAGTTCTTGTGTATATCTGGCACAATTAGTACTGGTGCCGTTGTTAATTTTCTTTTAGCTCTTGGAAGCTTTTCTCACATGCTTCTGTCCATTCAAATTTCTTGCCTTTCTTGAGCAATTGTGTCATGGGCTTTGCTATAGTGGAGAATCCTTCAATAATTCTCCGATAATAGCCTGCCATTCCCAAGAAACTCCGTATGTCCGTTACGTTAGCTGGCGGTTTCCAGCCAAGTACGGCCTTGACTTTTTCCAGATCTACTGTAATACCTTCTTGGGTTAGCACGTGGCCCAGAAAACCCACCTGCCTTAGCCAAAATTCACATTTGCTGAATTTGGCGTACAGTTGATGTTTCCTGAGTTCTCCGAGTACAATCCTGAGATGTTCGGCGTGCTCTTCTGGTGTTTTGGAATATATCAGAATATCATCGATGAACACCACAACAAACTTGTCCATATACTTCATAAACACTTTGTTCATGAGGTGAACAAAATATGCGGGGGCGTTGGTTAGCCCAAATGGCATTACGGTGAACTCATACAGCCCATATCTGGAGGTAAATGCGGTCTTGGGAATATCTTCTGTTCGTACTTTTAACTGGTGGTATCCTGATCTCAAATCAATTTTTGAGAAGACTTTGGCCTGTGCGAGCTGATCGAATAAATCATTTATTCGGGGCATTGGGTATTTGTTCTTGATTGTGACCATGTTGAGAGCTCGATAATCAATACACAACCTCATTGTTCCATCCTTCTTCTTGGCAAATAAAATTGGAGAACCCCAAGGTGAGGAGCTGGCTCGTATGTATCCTTTCTCCAATAATTCTTTTATTTGCTTCTTCAACTCTACCAATTCGGATGGTGCCATTCTGTAAGGTTTCTTGTAAATAGGAGTGGTTCCGGGTGCTAGCTCAATGCTGAATTCTATCTCTCGGTCTGGTGGCATGCCTGGTAGTTCTTCTGGAAATACATCTGGAAATTCACATACCACTGGAACCTTGTTCAGCTCAGAAACGTCCACCTTGTTTAATCTAGGTTGCCGAGGTATTTGTCTCTCTTTGGCTGAAACTTTTATTTTCTTCCCTTGATGGTGGGTGAGAATCACGGTACGGTTGAAGCAGTCAATAAAACCTTTGTTGGTGGTTAACCAATCCATTCCTAGGATGACATCCAGTCCTTTGCTTTCCAGTACAATAAGGTTGGCGTAAAATTTCAATCCTTCAAATTCAATAACCACACCTTGACAGTAACTCTGGGTCACTTGCTTAATCCCAGGGGACTTGACGATCATTGATTTTTCCAAGGGAAGCATCGAAAAATTATTTTGCAAAGCAAAACTTTTCGAAACGAATGAGTGAGAAGCTCCAGAATCAAACAAAACCATGGCAGGTATTGTGTTGACGGGGTACGTACCGAGTACGATATCTGGGGCGTTCTGTGCTTCCTCTCGGGTCACGTGGTTCAAGTGACCTTTCCGGTGGTTGTTGTTGGGGTTGAAATTGCTTCGCTTTGGTGCTGAATTATTTCCACCATTATTGAGCTTCGGGTTTGAGTTCCTTGGCTTGGGACACTGCTTGGCATAGTGCCCTTCTTCTCCACAAGCATAACAGGTAACGCCTGGGCGATAGGTGAACTCTTTGTCTCTTGCATGGAAATTCTTGGTTGGACGTGAATTATTCACCGGGGTTTTGTGTGAATCCCCCTTCTGAAATTCCTTCTTGCTTCTGTGATTGCGAGAAAAATTAGTCTGGTCCCTTTTCCGTTTGCGGATATCTTCCAGGCTACGTCGCTCATTTTCCAGGGTAATGGCCTTATCCACCAGTGTTTTAAAATCTGGAAAGGTGTGCACAACTAGCTGGCACTTAAGGGCGGGTGCCAGGCCTTCCAAGAATTTTTCCATCTTCTTGCTCTCGGTCATGCGTTCTTCATTGGCGTAGCGAGACAGCAGTGTGAATTGGCTGTTGTATTCTGACACTGTCATGGCTCTTTGCTTGAGTTCATCAAATTCCTTCTTCTTGATTTTCATGACGCTCTTAGGAATATGTGCCCCACGAAAACCTTCTTTGAAATTTTCCCAGGTGATTTCATTTTCGTTGGGGTGCATGTGCAGGAAGTTTTCCCACCACGATGCAGCTGCACCTGTGAGATAATGTGGTGCATACAGTACTTTTTCACGGTCTGAACACTGTGCGATAATTAATTTTCTCTCCATGTATCGAAGCCAATCCTCAGCCTCAAGAGGCTTGTCAGTATGAGAAAATGTTGGAGGACGCGTCTTTTGTAACTCAGATAATTTGGATTGCGGTTGATACTGACCACGGTTATTTCCCATATTGATGAATTGGTTCATCATTTCCTGGTGTTGCTGCTGACTCTGTTCATACAAACGACAAACTTGTGTAAAAGCTGTTTCACTGTCCTGTTGACTTGTCTGACCCTGAGTGAAATTCTGGTTCTGCGGTGTGCCATAATTTTCTTCTGGCTGAGTTGGCATGGAGCGCGTCCAAGGATGAGACATCTTTCACTCTGGGGATATATTTTGTGAACTCGTAAGACAAGAAGGAGAGTTGCAAAAGTCAATAAAATCACACACAAAGAACATTTTTAAACTCCATGGTATTTCTTTTTTTGGAAACACACGTTTGCGCGCGGAGAAGGACTAGTGCATATCTTACACGCGGGCATAATTATACATTACATCACTCAGGATATTCGTACATAATCCTGACATGTTATTTAAACTAGTGCACTCCTCCAGATCCTACATGGTGCGCAAACAGGCTACTACTCACAACCTATGTACATAGAAACATATTACACAAGTTGATACATCGCATGGCGTCTATGCGTACTTAGTCGGAGATGGCGAGGATCTCCCTTGGCCTGCCGAGGGTGAGACGCAGAGACGCTGGGGAATCAACCTCCCCCTCGCTAATAGGTTCCAGACGAGAAATGTTGTGCTGAGCTGATGGAGCAGGTGCCTTAGGCGGAATAACACGAATACGAGTGGGTGGAATAGGTGGGGTAGCACGTATGGGAGTGGGTGCAACAAGTGGTGCAGAGCGGACGGGAGTGGGTGCAATAGCCTGGTTAAATTCTTCTGTGGTAGGCAGACGACGAGCAGTGGCGAGTATGGTAGGTGAGTGAGAGGCTGTGGATGACACAAACGTCAGTGGTCGAGCGGTGTGCAGGAGTTCCCTCCTGTTAGCAGCACAGCCATGAACTGAGTCCATGCGTGCAGCTACGAGGTCATCCACCATGCAGTCGAATGCTGCCTCCAGGGCTCGGAGGTACTCGACAAGCATCTCAAAGGCTTCGTCTCGCTCTCCTCTGGGGCAAGAGAAAGAGTAGTGACAGGTGTAAGGCACATGGCATGGAAGGTAGCGGTAGCGACGGGTCTTCATTGCCGGAAGAACATCCCGAAGACGGGCTATCGTCTCGCGGGCAGCCATCTGCATAGCATGCCTTTCTGTAGGCATGGCTCTCCCCACGAATCGGAGGCGGCGTACTTCAGCATGGCCTCCCCTGAATTGCACCGCGGCCTGGTGCATAGTCAGACTGTCGTTGATCTTGTGTGGATAAAGCGTGAAGACTGGGCGCACGGATGGCCCCATCGCGACCCGAACGATGAAGGAGAGGAGTTTGACGAACCCCTCAGGCACGTTGGCGAACATCTGAGACTCGCAGTCGTTGCCGGCCATCTACAAAAGTAGGCAAAAATTCTGAGTGGTCAGATCATAAATTTTATGCTGACTATCAGAAAATGACTACATTTCTAAAAACATGAATAACTCTATCATGCTAATAACCAATTAGCGATCGCACCTAGTGGCTTCCTACAGTCAGCCTGGCTCTGGTTACCAAGTCTGTCACGCCGTGTTTTTCAATAAAAATATTTATTGAGAAAACCAATCTTTAAATCCCAGTATAGGAAAAGTTATCCTTTCTGGTAGACAAAAGCTTGATAAACAGAGAACCAGTAGCATCAAATATATTACAGGGTTGAGCTGAGGTTGCTCAACAATTTTATTACAGACTCGCCAATATATTACATATGGGCGGATATGACACAGGGGTTGGGTGGCATGCTACTAGCTTGAGGGAAAAGTGGTGGTGGATAACTTGACTTCTACTGGCAGTACATCGAGCGTCGAGGTGAGGCTTGATGAATTTATTCAGGGTTGCGGAAGCGGATAATACAATGACCAAGACAGGATCGCACGGGACTGACTGGGACTCCTCTAGGCGTCAGACTCGCTATCAAACTCTTCATCCATGAGATCGCCTTCATCAGCATCTGGCCAAATCAACAAGCCAGGTGAGTACTTGAAAGTACTCGCAAGACAGATCGGACAAAAGATATAATCAATGAATGCATGAATGCGTCATGAATAAAGGATGATGCTCATATAACAATGGTAAGATTTGCAGGACTTGATAAATAAAATAAATGGCTGAAAAACCGATCGGGTGTCTGGAGCGACGCCTCGAAAGGTAAATAAATAAAATGCATGCCACAGTCGGGCGTCTAAGAGACACCACATAAAGGGCTTAAAAGAAATGCCACAGTCGGACGTCTGGGCGACATCACATAAAGGGCTTTAAAAGAAATGCCACAGTCGGACGTCTGGGCGACATCACATAAAGGGCTTTAAAAGAAATGCCACAGTCGGATGTCTGGGCGACATCACATAAAGGGCTTTAAAAGAAATGCCACAGTCGGACGTCTGGCGACATCACATAAAGGGCTTAAAAGGAAATGCCACAGTCGGACGTCTGGCGACATCACATAAAGGGCTTAAAAGAAATGCCACAGTCGGACGTCTGGGCGACATCACAGACAGGGCTTTAAAAGAAATACCGCAGTCGGACGTCTGGGCGACATCACAGACAGGGCTTTAAAAGAAATACCGCAGTCGGATGTCTGGGCGACATCACAGACACGGCTTTAAAAGAAATACCGCAGTCGGGCGTCTGGGCGACATCACAGACAGGGCTTTAAAAGAAATACCGCAGTCGGACGTCTGGGCGACATCACAGACAGGGCCTATAACAAAAGTAAATAGCAGGTTTGCCACTGTCGGACGTCTGAGCGACATCGCAGACAGGGCTTGTAATAAATGTGAACAACAAATTTAGTCCATCCACAAGAATAATCTTTTAACCGGATTTATCACACATAAATCCCACCAGAGTTTAGTCACTGAGGCTGATACCTGACAAGATAAGATAATTATAGTACTTGAACAAAGTACAAGATAATTGAAAGATTGAGGCTCTGCAGAGTTTGGAGGAAATGAACACAGCCAACGGATTTCCGTAGTCACGAAGGACTAGTTCCGTTTATGGTATTTCAGTAGAAACACATTTAACTAGTACACACCCATTTCACCTCACGTTGCCAGGAATCACCCTGGCCAACGTCCAAGAAAAACTTTGAGACGGGGAGGCCACAACCTCGAATAGCATGGGATCAAATTTCTATACGCGCACTCTAAGGGGTGCCCCCCTCTCGGTCCCAACCGGAAACACCCATGCCCCCTGACCGGATGACAGGCTATAATCCAGGGCCATGGAACGCTCATCCCGGCCTCTCCACTTGGTGTGTACCAGGAAAACGATTTGCAACTTACTAAGCCATATTCCTTTCGGAAAACATGTGACAGTATAGGATGGAATGAATGGGAATGTGAATTGTGTCATGCCGACACGGAAGTCAAATAATCTGGCATAAGACTGGCATGTCACAACACTGCCATCTTACCCATCATCATACCAACACATGGCTTTGCAAATATGTATCCAACAACATAATGCTTTCCGAAACTTACTTTTCGATTATGTGCATGAGATATATCATGCAAAGTGATGTTCATAAACATGCCATGACAATACTAAAATGCAAACGTGCAACAACACTCATCATATCAAGAGTTCAAACATGCTTGCCTGGTTCGGAGTAGTCGGAGTCTAGCTGTGTGAAGTTTGCAGCTCCGTCACCTCCTCCGGTATCTCCGTGATCAATGCACCGTTCCGCGTCTGTGGGTGGTGGTGGTGGTCGCCGGCGAGCACTGTGTCGACGGCGGCCCTAGCTCCGGTGGACGGCGGCTCGGGCAGTCGTGGATCTCGCCGAAGGGAGCGGAGCGAATCAAGGTGGAGGCTGAGACAGAACGGGGTGGCCAGAGTCAGGGAAGAAGGGCCCCTCGGGGCTCTCCCAGTGGTTGGGCGGGGTCTAGTGTGGTAGAGGAGGTGTGCCGGGGGAGAGAGCAGGCTCGGGGTGCTATATATAGCCGCCCCGAGGCGGTTGCCGAGAACGGGGTTCTCCGGCGAAGTGATTACGGCGGTGCTGCGGCTGTACGGGAGGTTTTAGAGGCTGAACGTCGTCGTGGGTGCTCCATGGTTCTGTTTTGGTGCTAAGTGCGTCGGGATTTGGGGGTTTAGGGGGAGCTCGACAGAACGGGGCGGCGCGGGCCCGTCGGCGGCAGGGAGCGCGCTCTGCGCGTGCCGCGCCATGGCGACGGTGCTGCATGCGTGCACTGGCAAGGAGGTGGCCACGCGGAGCCACCAGGACGCTTGGGCGGCACCGAACGGCGTTATGCCGCCGTTCTGCTTCTTGTCGGCCGCTACAGCGCTACGGCCGCCGCAAGACACGCCGGCGCAGGCGGGCCAGGTTGCCACCGACGCCAGGGAGGCGCCAAGCGCGCGTGTGAGGCTTTGGACAAGCAAGCCTGGCCGTGAGCTACGTGCCAAGCGCACTGTGAGCTCGTGACTGAAGTCACTGACGAAGATCGACACTGAATATCTGAATTTAACTGAATATGACTAGAACAGTGCATGCAAGGTGTTCGACAGAATGATCCAGGCATGTAGGGATTTTTCCTTGAGATGGTTTTTGGTGGAGGGGCCTCACATTGCATCTAGAGGCTGCCTGAATATTTGTGGAATTTTTGGAGAGGTATAGATATGAATTTCACCAAATTTGGCAAATCTGGTCCAAACTTGCAGTGAGTGCAATTTGAAATATTTGAACAGGAGAAGAGTGGATCAAGATGGTTCTGGGTTGTGGGTTCAAAGGACTATCCAGGGGTGTTGTGTTGAGGTCAAAAATCAAAAGCATTAGGGCACTTGCTTTGTAATCCACCTAGGTTCAAAAGAAAAGACAGAAATATTTTGGGAGGAGAAATAGTTGGAATAAAATCCAAAAATGGATTTTATTTGTTTGGACAGAATGTTAGGGTTGAACTATAGTGGGAGGAAAGGTTTTGGGAAAATTTCACCATAGGAAGCATGGTGAAATTTTTGAAGGGATCAAAACCAAATAAAAGTCCAAAACAAAAAGGGTTTTCATTTTAAAAGAAACCAAATCCAAGAAAAGGATTTTTGAGAGGGCAAACTTAGAAGATGGTTTTTAGGAAGGGTTTAAATGACCTCTTTCAAACCAAGCAAGGCTCTTTTGAAAAACAAAATCACCAAAAATTTTGGAGTGTCACAGCACCTACCCCCTTAGGAAAAATCTCGTCCCCGAGATTTCAGCTGATCCTTAAACAGGTGTGGGTGCTCTGTCCGAAGAAAATCCTCGCTCTCCCAAGTTGCTTCATTCTCGGTGTGATTGCTCCATTGAACTCTGAAAAACTTAATGGTTTTCTGTCGGGTCCTCCTCTCAGATTCTTCCAATATTTTTATCGGGTGCTCCCGGTAAGTGAGGTCTGGTTGCACGTCAATATACTCATGTGAAACTTGCTTCTCTGGGTTGCTTATGTATTTTCTCAACTGCGAGATGTGAAACACGTTGTGGATACCGGATAAGTCTCCGGGCAGGTCCAGCTGGTAGGCTACCTTGCCTTGTCGGGCCACTATATGAAATGGTCCGATGAATCTTGGTGCTAGTTTCCCCTTAATCTTGAATCGTTGCAGACCCTTCATAGGAGAAACTCTCAGGTATACCAATTCTCCGGGTTCAAAACTGATTTCCCGATGCTTTCGGTCGTAATAACTCTTTTGCCGACTTTGAGCTGTTTTGAGTCGTTCTCTAATCGTCTTAACTTTCTCCTCGGCCTCCTTGAGCATATCTGGGCCAAAGATATGGCTGTCTCCGGTCTCTGACCAATTTAGCGGGGTACGACATCTTCTCCCATATAGAGCTTCAAAGGGTGCCATTTGCAAGCTGGCTTGATAGCTGTTGTTGTATGCGAACTCTGCATATGGCAAACTTTCTTCCCAACTGTTCCCGTAGGTGAGGACACAGGCTCTTAGCATGTCTTCTAAGATTTGGTTTACGCGTTCCGTTTGTCCATCAGTCTGGGGATGGTATGCGGTACTGAAGGCTAGTTGGGTTCCCAGTGCCTGTTGTAGGTGATCCCAGAATGTAGAGACGAACTGTGTGCCTCTATCGGAGATAATAGTCTTAGGGACTCCATGTAGGCAGACGATACGGGCAAGATAAAGTCTGGCTAGTCTCTGAGTGGTGTAAGTTGTTTTTACCGGAATAAAATGTGCCACCTTGGTTAATCTGTCGGTTATGACCCATATGGCATTGTTTCCGTGTTGTGACCGTGGCAGTCCAACGATAAAGTCCATTCCAATCTCGTCCCATTTCCACTCGGGTATCTTATTTGGCTGTAACAGTCCGGCTGGTTTCTGGTGCTCGGCCTTGATACGTTGACAAGAGTCACAGCATGCAATGAACGTGGCTATATCTCTCTTCATACCGTGCCACCAAAATTTTCCTGAAGGTCTTTGTACATTTTTGTCCCTCCAGGATGGATTGAATACGGAGCTGTGTGACTTTCAGTTAATATCTGCTGTTTGAGGTCCTTGACATTTGGTACGCATAGCCTTTCTCCGTACCACAATATTCCTTGCTCATCTATGTTGAATTCTGAGGCTCTTCCCAAACTCACTTTTCTTTTTATGCCCTCAATGCTGGGGTGTCCGTGCTGGGCTTCCTTGATACTTTCCATCAGGGTAGGCTGTATTTCGATATTCGATACACTGCCTTCGGTAACCATTATGAGATTGAGTCGGGCAAATTCCTGTTGAAATTCTGGCCTCAATTTTGGCATATTGTCGTCTTCCGTGCTGGGATTTCGACTAAGTGCATCTGCCACAACATTTGCTTTTCCGGGATGATAGTGGATTCCAACATCATAATCCTTCACCAACTCTAACCAGCGTCGTTGCCGTAAATTTAACTCTGGCTGTGTGAAAATATACTTAAGACTCTTATGGTCTGTGTATATCTCACAACGATTCCCAAGTAGGAAGTGTCTCCATTCCTTGAGTGCATGGATGACTGCTGCTAATTCCAAGTCATGAGTGGGATAATTTTCCTCATGCTTGCGTAGTTGTCTGGAGACATACGCAACTACCTTGCCTTCTTGCATCAATACGCATCCGAGGCCTTTCCGGGATGCGTCACAATATACCTCAAAGTTCTTGTGTATATCTGGCACAATTAGTACTGGTGCCGTTGTTAATTTCTTTTTAGCTCTTGGAAGCTTTTCTCACATGCTTCTGTCCATTCAAATTTCTTGCCTTTCTTGAGCAATTGTGTCATGGGCTTTGCTATAGTGGAGAATCCTTCAATAAATCTCCGATAATAGCCTGCCATTCCCAAGAAACTCCGTACGTCCGTTACGTTAGCTGGTGGTTTCCAGCCAAGTACGGCCTTGACTTTTTCCGGATCTACTGCAATACCTTCTTGGGTTAGCACGTGGCCCAGAAAACCCACCTGCCTTAGCCAAAATTCACATTTGCTGAATTTGGCGTACAGTTGATGTTTCCTGAGTTCTCCGAGTACAATCCTGAGATGTTCGGCGTGCTCTTCTGGTGTTTTGGAATATATCAGAATATCATCGATGAATACCACAACAAACTTGTCCATATACTTCATAAATACTTTGTTCATGAGGTGAACAAAATATGCGGGGGCGTTGGTTAGCCCAAATGGCATTACTGTGAACTCATACAGCCCATATCTGGAGGTGAATGCGGTCTTGGGAATATCTTCTGTTCGTACTTTTAATTGGTGGTATCCTGATCTCAAATCAATTTTTGAGAAGACTTTGGCCTGTGCGAGTTGATCGAATAAATCATTTATTTGGGGCATTGGGTATTTGTTCTTGATAGTGACCATGTTGAGAGCTCGATAATCAATACACAACCTCATTGTTCCATCCTTCTTCTTGGCAAATAAAATTGGAGAACCCCAAGGTGAGGAGCTGGCTCGTATGTATCCTTTCTCCAATAATTCTTTTATTTGCTTCTTCAACTCTACCAATTCGGATGGTGCCATTCTGTAAGGTTTCTTGTAAATAGGAGTGGTTCCGGGTGCTAGCTCAATGCTGAATTCTATCTCTCGGTCTGGTGGCATGCCTGGTAGTTCTTCTGGAAATACATCTGGAAATTCACATACCACTGGAACCTTGTTCAGCTCAGAAACGTCCACCTTGTTTAATCTAGGTTGCCGAGGTATTTGTCTCTCTTTGGCTGAAACTTTTATTTTCTTCCCTTGATGGTGGGTGAGAATCACGGTACGGTTGAAGCAGTCAATAAAACCTTTGTTGGTGGTTAACCAATCCATTCCTAGGATGACATCCAGTCCTTTGCTTTCCAGTACAATAAGGTTGGCGTAAAATTTCAATCCTTCAAATTCAATAACCACACCTTGACAGTAACTCTGGGTCACTTGCTTAATCCCAGGGGACTTGACGATCATTGATTTTTCCAAGGGAAGCATCGAAAAATTATTTTGCAAAGCAAAACTTTTCGAAACGAATGAGTGAGAAGCTCCAGAATCAAACAAAACCATGGCAGGTATTGTGTTGACGGGGTACGTACCGAGTACGATATCTGGGGCGTTCTGTGCTTCCTCTCGGGTCACGTGGTTCAAGTGACCTTTCCGGTGGTTGTTGTTGGGGTTGAAATTGCTTCGCTTTGGTGCTGAATTATTTCCACCATTATTGAGCTTCGGGTTTGAGTTCCTTGGCTTGGGACACTGCTTGGCATAGTGCCCTTCTTCTCCACAAGCATAACAGGTAACGCCTGGGCGATAGGTGAACTCTTTGTCTCTTGCATGGAAATTCTTGGTTGGACGTGAATTATTCGTCGGGGTTTTGTGTGAATCCCCCTTCTGAAATTCCTTCTTGCTTCTGTGATTGCGAGAAAAAGTAGTCTGGTCCCTTTTCCGTTTGCGGATATCTTCCAGGCTACGTCGCTCATTTTCCAGGGTAATGGCCTTATCCACCAGTGTTTTAAAATCTGGAAAGGTGTGCACAACTAGCTGGCACTTAAGGGCGGGTGCCAGGCCTTCCAAGAATTTTTCCATCTTCTTGCTCTCGGTCATGCGTTCTTCATTGGCGTAGCGAGACAGCAGTGTGAATTGGCTGTTGTATTCTGACACTGTCATGGCTCTTTGCTTGAGTTCATCAAATTCCTTCTTCTTGATTTTCATGACGCTCTTAGGAATATGTGCCCCACGAAAACCTTCTTTGAAATTTTCCCAGGTGATTTCATTTTCGTTGGGGTGCATGTGCAGGAAGTTTTCCCACCACGATGCAGCTGCACCTGTGAGATAATGTGGTGCATACAGTACTTTTTCACGGTCTGAACACTGTGCGATAATTAATTTTCTCTCCATGTCTCGAAGCCAGTCCTCGGCCTCAAGAGGCTTGTCAGTATGAGAAAATGTTGGAGGACGCGTCTTTTGTAACTCAGATAATTTGGATTGCGGTTGATACTGACCACGGTTACTTCCCATATTGATGAATTGGTTCATCATTTCCTGGTGTTGCTGCTGACTCTGTTCATACAAACGACAAACTTGTGTAAAAGCTGTTTCACTGTCCTGTTGACTTGTCTGACCCTGAGTGAAATTCTGGTTCTGCGGTGTGCCATAATTTTCTTCTGGCTGAGTTGGCATGGAGCGCGTCCAAGGACGAGACATCTTTCACTCTGGGGATATATTTTGTGAACTCGTAAGACAAGAAAGAGAGTCGCAAAAGTCAATAAAATCACACACAAAGAACATTTTTAAACTCCATGGTAATTTTTTTTTGGAAACACACGATTGCGCGCGGAGAAGGACTAGTGCATATCTTACACGCGGGCATAATTATACATTACATCACTCAGGATATGCGTACATAATCCTGACATGTTATTTAAACTAGTGCACTCCTCCAGATCCTACATGATGCGCAAACAGGCTACTTCTCACAACCTATGTACATAAAACATATTACACAAGTTGATACATCGCATGGCGTCTATGCGTACTTAGTCGGAGATGGTGAGGATCTCCCTTGGCCTGCCGAGGGTGAGACGCAGAGACGCTGGGGAATCAACCTCCTCCTCGCTAATAGGTTCCAGACGAGAAATGTTGTGCTGAGCTGATGGAGCAGGTGCCTTAGGCGGAATAACACGAATACGAGTGGGTGGAATAGGTGGGGTAGCACGTATGGGAGTGGGTGCAACAAGTGGTGCAGAGCGGACGGGAGTGGGTGCAATAGCCTGGTTAAATTCCTCTGTGGTAGGCAGACGACGAGCAGTGGCGAGTATGGTAGGTGAGTGAGAGGCTGTGGATGACACAAAAGTCAGTGGTGGAGCGGTGTGCAGGAGTTCCCTCCTGTTAGCAGCACAGCCATGAACTGAGTCCATGCGTGCAGCTACGAGGTCATCCACCATGCAGTCGAATGCTGCCTCCAGGGCTCGGAGGTACTCGACAAGCATCTCAAAGGCTTCGTCTCGCTCTCCTCTGGGGCAAGAGAAAGAGTAGTGACAGGTGTAAGGCACATGGCATGGAAGGTAGCGGTAGCGACGGGTCTTCATTGCCGGAAGAACATCCCGAAGACGGGCTATCGTCTCGCGGGCAGCCATCTGCATAGCATGCCTTTCTGTAGGCATGGCTCTCCCCACGAATCGGAGGCGGCGTACTTCAGCATGGCCTCCCCTGAATTGCACCGCGGCCTGGTGCATAGTCAGACTGTCGTTGATCTTGTGTGGATAAAGCGTGAAGACTGGGCGCACGGATGGCCCCATCGCGACCTGAACGATGAAGGAGAGGAGTTTGACGAACCCCTCAGGCACGTTGGCGAACATCTGAGACTCGCAGTCGTTGCCGGCCATCTACAAAAGTAGGCAAAAATTCTGAGTGGTCAGATCATAAATTTTATGCTGACTGTCAGAAAATGACTACATTTGTAAAAACATGAATAACTCTATCATGCTAATAACCAATTAGCGATCGCACCTAGTGGCTTCCTACAGTCAGCCTGGCTCTGGTTACCAAGTCTGTCACGACCGGTTTTTCAATAAAAATATTTATTGAGAAAACCAATCTTTAAATCCCAGTATAGGAAAAGTCATCCTTTCTGGTAGACAAAAGCTTGATAAACAGAGAACCAGTAGCATCAAATATATTACAGGGTTGAGCTGAGGCTGCTCAACAATTTATTACAGACTCGCCAATATATTACATATGGGCGGTTATGACACAGGGGTGGGGTGGCATGCTACTAGCTCGAGGGAAAAGTGGTGGTGGATAACTTGACTTCTACTGGCAGTACATCGAGCGTCGAGGTGAGGCTTGATGAATTTATTCGGGGTTGCGGAAGCGGATAATACAATGACCAAGACAGGATCGCACGGGACTGACTGGGACTCCTCTAGGCGTCGGACTCGCTATCAAACTCTTCATCCATGAGATCGCCTTCATCAGCATCTGGCCAAATCAACAAGCCAGGTGAGTACTTGAAAGTACTCGCAAGACAGATCGGACAAAAGATATAATCAATGAATGCATGAATGCGTCATGAATAAAGGATGATGCTCATATATCAATGGTAAGATTTGCAGGACTTGATAAATAAAATAAATGGCTGAAAAACCGATCGGGTGTCTGGAGCGACGCCTCGAAAGGTAAATAAATAAAATGCATGCCACAGTCGGGCGTCTAAGAGACACCACATAAAGGGCTTAAAAGAAATGCCACAGTCGGACGTCTGGGCGACATCACATAAAGGGCTTTAAAAGAAATGCCACAGTCGGACGTCTGGGCGACATCACATAAAGGGCTTTAAAAGAAATGCCACAGTCGGACGTCTGGGCGACATCACATAAAGGGCTTTAAAAGAAATGCCACAGTCGGATGTATGGCGACATCACATAAAGGGCTTAAAAGGAAATGCCACAGTCGGATGTCTGGCGACATCACATAAAGGGCTTAAAAGAAATGCCACAGTCGGACGTCTGGCGACATCACAGACAGGGCTTTAAAAGAAATACCACAGTCGGACGTCTGGCGACATCACAGACAGGGCTTTAAAAGAAAACCGCAGTCGGACGTCTGGCGACATCACAGACAGGGCTTTAAAAGAAATACCGCAGTCGGACGTCTGGGCGACATCACAGACAGGGCTTTAAAAAAATACCGCAGTCGGACGTCTGGGCGACATCACAGACAGGGCTATAACAAAAGTAAATACAGGTTTTCCACGTCGGACGTCTGAGCGACATCGCAGACAGGCTTGTAATAAATGTAAACAACAAATTTAGTCCATCCACAAGAATAATCTTTTAACCGGATTTATCACACATAAATCCCACCGGAGTTTAGTCACTGAGGCTGATACCTGACAAGATAAGATAATTATAGTACTTGAACAAAGTACAAGATAATTGAAAGATTGAGGCTCTGCAGAGTTTGGAGGAAATGAACACAGCCAACGGATTTCTGTAGTCACGAAGGATTAGTTCCGTTTATGGTATTTCAGTAGAAACACATTTAACTAGTACACACCCATTTCACCTCACGTTGCCAGGAATCACCCTGGCCAACGTCCAAGAAAAACTTTGAGACGGGGAGGCCACAACCTCGAATAGCATGGGATCAAATTTCTATACGCGCGCTCTAAGGGGTGCCCCCCTCTCGGTCCCAACCGGAAACACCCATGCCCCCTGACCGGATGACGGGCTTTAATCCAGGGCCATGGAACGCTCATCCCGGCCTCTCCACTTGGTGTGTACCAGGAAAACGATTTGCAACTTACTATGCCATATCCTTTCGGAAAACATGTGACAGTATAGGATGGAATGAATGGGAATGTGAATTGTGTCATGACGACACGGAAGTCAAATAATCTGGCATAAGACTGGCATGTCACAACACTGCCATCTTACCCATCATCATACCAACACATGGCTTTGCAAATATGTATCCAACAACATAATGCTTCCGAAACTTACTTTCCGATTATGTGCATGAGATATTCATTGCAAAGTGATGTTAAACATGCATGACATACCAATGCAACATACTCATCATATCAAGTTCAAATGCTTCCTGGTTCGGAAATCGAACTGTGCGAGTTGCAGCTCCGTCACCTCTCCGTATCTACGTATAGAAAATACGCAACGTAAATACCGTAGTTACCGAAAAGTGTTCAAATATTTTTCAAATGAATAATAAAAACTAGACCAAAATTGAAGAGGACAGAAAAATTCAAAAAGTTTCTGATTAAAGTTATAGAGTTTTGTCCAAGGACCCATCTGTAATGAATGACAACTTCCAGGGGGTCACCTCCTCCGGTGGAACGTATTCAGATACTTTCGTAATGCAAGGAGAGGTGACGGGCGGGCACCCGTCGTTGAATTTCAAACGAGGGACGGGTCTCGCGCCGAGAGGTGGTGGTGCGGCGGCGATCCACGGCGAGCACAGGTGATCGGAGTACCTCGTGTTCGGCCCATTCCGCGTCTGTGGGAGTGGTGGTGGTCGGCGAGTACGGTCGGCGGCGACGCTGCTCGGGCGACGGCGTTCGGTGGTCGTGGATCTCGCCGGAGAGAGCTGCGGAGCAATTGAGGTGGGGTATCACTAGGAGGCGGAGGCAGCGGGTGGCGCGAGGAGTTCCAGGAAGAAGGCGGGCCCCGGGCTCCCAGTCGGGAGAAGGCGGGGTTCAGTGGCTGGGGAGTCTGGTGAGGTGGAGCGTCGGGGCGAGAGCAGGCTCGGGGTGCTATATATAGCCGCCCGAGGCGGTTGCCGAGAACGGGGTTCTCCGGCGAAGTGATTACGGCGGCGCTGCGGCTGTACGGGAGGTTTTAGAGGCTGAACATCGTCGTGGGTGCTCCATGGTTCCGTTTTGGTGCTAAGCGCGTCGGGATTTGGGGGTTTAGGGGGAGCTCGACAGAACGGGGCGGTGCGGTCCCGTCGGCGGCAGGGAGCGTGCTCTGCGCGTGCCGCGCCACGGCGACGGTGCTGCATGCGTGCACTGGCAAGGAGGTGGCCACGCGGAGCCACCAGGACGCTTGGGCGGCGCCGAACGGCGTTGTGCCGCCGTTCTGCTTCCTGTCGGCCTCTACGGCGCTACGGCCGCCGCAAGACACGCCGGCGCAGGCGGGCCAGGTTGCCACCGACGCCAGGGAGGCGCCAAGCGCGCGTGTGAGGCTCCGTACAAGCATGCCTGGCCGTGAGCTACGTGCCAAGCGCACTGTGAGCTCGTGACTGAAGTCACTGACGAAGATCGACACTGAATGTCTGAATTTAACTGAATATGACTAGAACAGTGCATGCAAGGTGTTCGACAGAATGATCCAGGCATGTAGGGATTTTTCCTTGAGTTGGTTCTTGGTGGAGGGGCCTCTCATTGCATCTAGAGGCTGCCTGAATATTTGTGGAATTTTTGGAGAGGTATAGATATGAATTTCACCAAATTTGGCAAATCTGGTCCAAACATGCAGTGAGTGAAATTTGAAATATTTGAACAGGAGAAGAGTGGATCAAGATGTTTCTGGGTTGTGGGTTCAAAGGACTATCCAGGGGTGTAGAGTTGAGGTCAAAAATCAAAAGCATTAGGGCACTTGCTTTGTAATCCACCTTGGTTCAAAAGAAAAGACAGAAATATTTTGGGAGGAGAAATAGTTGGAATAAAATACAAAAATGGATTTTATTTGTTTGGACAGAATGTTAGGGTTGAACTATAGTGGGAGGAAAGGTTTTGGGAAAATTTCACCATAGGAAGCATGGTGAAATTTTTGAAGGGATCAAAACCAAATAAAAAGCCCAAAACAAAAAGGGTTTTCATTTTAAAAGAAACCAAATCCAAGAAAAGGATTTTTGAGAGGGCAAACTTAGAAGATGGTTTTTAGGTAGGGTTTACAAGACCTCCTTTCAAACCAAGCAAGGCTCTTTTGAAAAAAAAACCGCCAAAAAATTTGGAGTGTCACACTTCGCGATCCTCAATATCGAAGATGAGAAGATTTGTTGAACCAGTTTTCAAGACCGACAACTAAAGATGGAGAACAATTCGGAAGAATCGAGGAGCGTCCCCAACTTGAAGACCAGTTCAGGCGGCTACTGACAGTGTCCTGGACTAGGGGGTACTCACCACGTCGTCCCCCAATCGGTTATATTGGGCCGAGGACCCCCATGGCCGTATACTCATGGGCCAGTTCGAACAGTTCCGCATACAAGGAAGATTCCACAAGACTTGGTGATCAAGACAAGGACTCCTCCCCCACCGGTGTATTTGGCTAGGACTCTTGTTACCCTAGGCCTATGGTACATTATATAAACCGAGGCCAGGCTAGTCGATAGATTATGACATTACTCATCATACCTCTAGGGTTTAGACCACAACATATGATCTCGAGGTAGATCAACTCTTGTAACCCCTATACTCTTTATAGTCAATCAAGAAGCATGTAGGGTATTATCTCATCAAGAGAGCCCGAAGCTGGGTAAAATCCCATGTTCATGTTACCATTGATCCTAAGATGCACAGCTTGGGACCACCTACCCAAGATCCGCCGGTTTTGACACCGACACATGTCCACTAACAGTGCCAAAAGCATGTTCCTGCGTAATACTGGTTGGTTGTTAAGGCAATATCGTCCAAACTGCCTCATGATCAAGATATGCAAGCTCAAAGCAATTTTGTATCTGCGCTCCAGACACAAGTCCATTCCCTAACAGAGACCGTTTGTGAAACAAGGAGAGACATTGTTTGATGTCGTCAAGATATTCATGGTTTTGAAACCAGACTATCAGACATTTGCTATGTTGTTTAGGAGCCTAGGGGAAATGAAGGCGAGGGTTATGGTGCTCCATCTGAGAATACAGCATGAAAACGTAACAGTCAGGTCAAATGAACTGAGCTTCTGAACTTCTGGTGGTGCATTTATCAGCTAGACTATTAAGTTTTATGCCAACCTTCCTTTTGTTATATAGCTGGAATTTGTTTTGGTGCGATACAAAATTTATTCTTAACGTGCAGCCACCGGCTGAAGAAAACAGCAAGCCATTTTTGTATAGTGTAGGGTGTTCCCTATATTTGCACTGGTGGCGATCTTTGATGCCGAGTGGGTGTAATCTGTGCAATCGCCTTAATAGCCTAGCGTTAGTTTCGGCCTTATTTATTTCCTTGTCTTCTTTTTCCCTGGTTTGCTAGTGGCCGCAATAACCATGGGCCATATACGGCCGTAGGATCCATGGGTCTCCTATGGGCCGTAGGATCCATGGGTCTCCTATGGGCCGTCGATAAATGGGCCTCCAACAGGGCCGTAGAATCGGTGGGCCTTGGGCTGTCGGATAAATGGGTCTACATGGGCCATAAACGGGCGTAATTGGTATCGGCCCAGCACGGTAATGGGCCGTTAACAGGCCGTAGGACAGCAAAGGCTTAATTCTGTCACATGCATAATGGGTCGTTAATTGGCCAAAATATAGGACGGGCTGGAAACGGCATAACGGGTTAACAGGCTAGAAATGGTCCGACTCTTGCCATGGGCCAAATTTGGCCCATTAGGGGAACATGCCAGTAACGGGCCGGAAGTAATCAAGGGCCGAAAAGGAGCCCAAGAACATATGGGCCGTCAATAGGCCGAAACCTAACACGGGCTGGAAACGGCCCATATAAATCACGGGCTGTTAACGGGTACAAAGAAAATTACTGTTCATTATGGGCTAGAGTCACTGTGGGCCTGTAAAGGGTCGAAAGATACAAAGGCCTCATATGGGCCGAAAGACGTCATGGGCCATACATGGGCCGAAAGTGAAATGGGCTGGTGTTATATTCGACGACCCACATGACGTTGCTGGGCCGATTTCCTTTAGGGCCTAACGGGTCGTGAGTTACCGGGCCGTAAAATGGGCTATTTGCGAAGAGACCGTCAACAAGCTTTTCACGGGCCAGCCCATTAACTTTTGACCAAGTCAAACGGGACGGCTTTGTAACCTAAATGGGCTAGTGGTGGGTCATTGCACGTGTCAACATATCATAGGCGCCTATCTGACCCACTGACGAGCTGACACGTGTTTCGTCCGGCCAATTAGAATTTTACACATGGAAATTTCCCATTGGTCGGGGCTGGTAACGGGTTATTGGATCCAAAACCTGACCCGATAGCTTAACAGCGTTCTGTTACGGTGGATGCCATGTGTCGGTCACCCTTGATGAAAGCACTTGTATGACACGCGATTTATCGTCATGGAAGTGGACACTTCTGTGATGATAATTTTGGTAATGTCATGGAACACTTCTACGACGGCACAGCTATGACTATCTTGATTCTGTCATAAAATCGTCATGGATGTACATGCATGACAAAAAACGCGACCTACTGTGACAAACATGTATCATCACGGAAGTGTATTTTTTTGTAGTGATCTGCTCCTGCAATAGGTCTATCACCTAGCGGTGCATCAAGGACATAATTCTTCTGTGCAACAATGAGGATAAACCTCATATCACAGATCTAATCCACATCATTGCTACTAACATCTTTCAACATAGTTTTTCTCTAGGAACATATCAAAAATAAACAAAGGGAAGCAATAACTCGAGCTATTGATCTACAACATAATTTGCAAAATACTATCAGGACTAAGTTCATGATAAATTAAAGTTCAATTAATCATATTACTTAAGAACTCCCACTTAGATAGACATCTCTCTAATCATCTAAGTGATCACGTGATCCAAATCAACTAAACCATAACCGATCATCACGTGAAATGGAGTAGTTTTCAATGGTGAACATCACTACGTTGATCATATCTACTATATGATTACGCTCGACCTTTCGGTCTCAGTGTTCCGAGGCCATATCTGCATATGCTAGGCTCGTCAAGTTTAACCCGAGTATTCTACGTGTGCAAAACTGGCTTGCACCCATTGTAGATGGACGTAGAGGTTATCACACCCGATCATCACGTGGTGTCTCGACACAAAGAACTTTGGCAACGGTGCATACTCAGGGAGAACACTTTTGTCTTGAAATTTAGTGAGAGATCATCTTATAATGCTACCTTCAATCAAAGCAAAATAAGATGCATAAAGGATAAACATCACATGCAATCAATATAAGTGATATGATATGACCATCATCATCTTGTGCTTGTGATCTCCATCTCCGAAGCACCGTCATGATCACCATCGTCACCGGCGCGACACCTTGATCTCCATCGTAGCATCATTGTCGTCTCACCAACTATTGCTTCTACGACTATCGCTACCGCTTTGTGATAAAGTAAAGCAATTACAGGGCGATTGCATTGCATACAATAAAGCGACAACCATATGGCTCCTTCCAGTTGCCGATAACTTGGTTACAAAATATGATCGTCTCATACAATAAAATATAGCATCACGTCTTGACCATATCACATCACAACATGCCCTGCAAAAACAAGTTAGGCGTCCTCTACTTTGTTGTTGCAAGTTTTACGTGGCTGCTACGGGCTGAGCAAGAACCGTTCTTACCTACGCATCAAAACCACAACGATAGTTCATCAAGTTAGTTATGTTTTAACCTTCTCAAGGACCGGGCATAGTCACACTCGGTTCAACTAAAGTTGGAGAAACTGACACCCGCCAGCCACCTATGTGCAAAGCACGTCGGTAGAACCAGTCTCCCGTAAGCGTACGCGTAATGTCGGTCCGGGCCGCTTCATCCAACAATACCGCTGAACCAAAGTATGACATGCTGGTAAGCAGTATGACTTGTATCGCCCACAACTCACTTGTGTTCTACTTGTGCATATAACATCTATGCATAAACCTGTCTCGGATGCCACTGCTGGGGAACGTAGTAATTTCAAAAAAAATCCTACGCACTCGCAAGATCATGGTGATGCATAGCAACGAGAGGGGAGAGTGTGTCCGCATACCCTCATAGACCGAAAGCGGAAGCGTTAGCACAACACGGTTGATGTAGTCGTACGTCTTCATGATCCAACTAATCAAGTACCGAATGCACGGCACCTCCGAGTTCAGCACACGTTCAGCTCGATGACGTCCCTCGAACTCTGATCCAGCTGAGCTTTGATGGAGAGTTTCATCAGCACGACGACGTGGTGACGATGGTGATTTTCTACCGACGCAGGGCTTCGCCTAAGCATCGCTACGATATTATCGAGGTGGATTATGGTGGAGGGGGGCACCGCACACGGCTAAGAGATCCAAAGCATCAATTGTTGTGTCTCCAAGGGGTGCCCCCCTCGCCGTATATAAAGTAGTGGAGGAGGGGGAGGGGGTCGGCCACCCTAGGCGCGCCCCATGAGGAGTCCTACTCCCACCGGGAGTAGGACTCCCCCCTTCCAAGTGGGAGTAGGAGAGGAGAGGGAAGGAGAGAGAGGGGGGAAAGAAAGGGGGGGCGCTGCCCCCTGCTTGTCCAATTCGGACTGGGGGGAAGGGGGCGCGCGGCTGCCCTTGGCTGCCCCTCCACTTCTCCACTAGGGCCCAAGAGGCCCATTAGTCTCCGCGGGGGGTTCCGGTAACCCCCCCCCCCCCGGTACTCCGGTATATGCCCGATACTCCCCAAAACCATTCCGGTGTCCGAACATAGTCGTCCAATATATCGATCTTTATGTCTCGACCATTTCGAGACTCCTCGTCATGTCTGTGATCACATCCGGGACTCTGAACTACCTTTAGTACATCAAAACACATAAACTCATAATATAACCGTCATCGAACTTTAAGTGTGCGGATCCTACGGGTTTGAGTACTATGTAGACATGACCGAGACATGTCTCCGGTCAATAACCAATAGCGGAACCTGGATGCTCATATTGGCTCCCACATATTCTACGAAGATCTTTATCAGTCAAACCGCATAACAACATACGTTGTTCCCTTTGTCATCGGTATGTTACTTGCCCGAGATTCGATCGCCGGTATCTCAATACCTAGTTTAGTCTCATTACCGGCAAGTCTCTTTACTCGTTACATAATGCATCATCTCGTAACTAACTCATTAGCTACATTGCTTGCAAGCTTTATAATGATGTGCATTACCGAGAGGGCCCCGATACGTCTCCAACGTATCTATAATTTTTGATTGTTCCATGCTATTATATTACCCGTTTTGGATGTTTATGGGCTTTACTTTACACTTTTATATCATTTTTGGGACTAACCTACTAACCGGAGGCCCAGCCCGTATTGCTGTTTTTTTGCCTATTTCAGTATTTTGAAGAAAAGGAATATCAAACGGAGTCCAAACGGAATTAAACCTTCGGAAGCGTGATTTTTGGAACAAACGTGATCCAGAGGACTTGCAGTGCAAGTCAAGAAACAGCCGAGGCGTCCACGAGAGTGGAGGGTGCGCACCCCCTACTGTGCACGCCCCCTAACTCGTGGGCCCCTCGGGCGTCTACCGACCTACTTCTTCCTCCTATATATACCCACGTACCCCGAGAACATCAGAACAGACCATGAAAACCTAATTCCACCGTCGCAACCTTATGTATGCACGAGATCCCATCTTGGAGCGTTCACCGGCGCTCTGTTGGAGGGGGAATCAATCACGGAGGGCCTCTACATCATCTCCAAGGCCTCTCCGATGAGTTGTGAGTAGTTTACGACACACCTTCGGGTCCATAGTCATTAGCTAGATGGCTTCTTCTCTCTTTTTGGATCTCAATACCATGTTCTCCTTGATCTTCTTGGAGATATATTCGATGTAACTTGTTTTGCGGTGTGTTTGTCGAGATCCGATGAATCGTGGGTTTATGATCAAGTTTATCTATGAGAAATATTTGAATCTCCTCTGAATTCTTTTATGTGTGATTAAGTTATCTTTGCAAGTTTCTTCGAATTATCAGTTTGGTTTGGCCTACTAGATTGATCTTTCTTGCAATGGGTTCAATCTTGCGGTGTCCTTTCCTAGTGACACCAGGGGCAGCAAGGCACGTATTGTATTGTTGCCATCGACGATGGAAAGATGGGGTTTATATCATATTGCATGAGTTTATCCCTCTACATCATGTCATCTTTCTTAATGTGTTACTCTGTTCTTTATGAACTTAAAACTCTAGATGCATGCTGGATAGCGGTCGATGTGTGGAGTAATAGTAGTAGATGCAGGCAGGAGTCGGTCTACTTGTCACGGACGTGATGCCTATATACATCATCATGCCTAGATAATCTCATAATTATTCGCTTTTCTATCAATTGCTCGACAGTAATTTGTTCACCCACCGTATTACTTATGCTATCTTGAGAGAAGCCACTAGTGAAACCTATGGCCCCCGGGTCAATCTTTTATCACATAAGCTTTCAATCTACTTTTATTTGCATCTTTTACTTTTCCTGTCTATATTATAAAATACCAAAAATATATTTATCTTATCATACTATCTCTATCAGATCTCACTTTTGCAAGTGGCCGTGAAGGGATTGACAACCCCTTTATTGCATTGGTTGTGGGTTCTTGTTTGTTTGTGTAGGTGCGTGGGACTTTTGAGGAGCCTCCTACTGGATTGATACCTTGGTTCTCAAAAACTGAGGGAAATACTTATGGTACTATTGTTGCATCACCCTTTCCTCTTCAAGGAAAACCAACGCAAGCTCAAGACATAGCAAGAAGGATTTCTGGCGCCGTTGCAGGAGGTCTTCGCTCAAGTCAAGACATACGAAGTACCCATCACAAACTCATCTCCCTCGCATTTACATTATTTGCCATTTGCCTCTCGTTTTCCTCTCCCCCACTTCACCCTTGCCGTTTTATTCACCCTCTCTTTCCCAATCTCCTCTCTCTTTCGCTTGACTTTTTGTGTGCCTGTTTGCCCTTATGGCATTGCCTAAGAACACCGACCTCCATCTTAGTAGGTTGGAAGAGATTGAATCAAATGTTAGAAGTTTTATGACTTTACAATTTGAGCATAATAATTTCTTCAGAAAAGAGCTTAAGGAACAAAAAAGTTTTTTTGGGTTTATGAACAAAGAGCTTGATGATATGTCTAAAGAATTTTATGGTTTGAACTCTCAAATTACTCGGCTTGAAAATTCTATAGCCCAAATTTCTGATAAGCAAGCTACCTTAGTCAATAAGATGGCTACCAAACCAGAAAAGTTAGATGAAAATAATGATGAAGATTTTAAAGTTGTTGATGTTTCCCCTATTAGATCTTTGTTTTGCAATATGAATCTTAATAATGATTGGACTGGAGATGATTCAACTTTAGTTAAAAGGCGTCCCAATGATTCGGAGTTTTCAGATCTTGATGCTAAATTTGGTAAAAGTGGGATTGGAGAGGTCATGACTTTAAATAGCATTGAACCCACTATCTTGGATTTCAAGGAATTTAATTATGATAATTGTTCTTTAGAAGATTGTATTTCTTTGTTGCAATCCGTTGTGAAATCTCCTCATGCTTATAGTCAAAATAAAGCTTTTACCAAACATATTGTTGACACGTTGATGTAATCTTATGATGAAAAACTTAATTTGGAAGTTTCTATACCTAGAAAACTTTATGATGAGTGGGAACCTACTATAAACATTAAAATTAAAGATCATGAGCGTTATGCTTTGTGTGATTTGGGTGCTAGTGTTTCCACAATTCCGAAAACTTTGTGTGATATTCTAGGTTTCCATGATCTTGTTGATTGCTCTTTAAATTTGCACCTTGCGGATTCCACCATTAAGAAGCCAATTGGAAGGATCAATGATGTTCTCATTGTTTTAAATAGGAATTTGGTGCCCGTAGATTTTATCGTTCTTGATATATATTGCAATCTTTCTTGTCCTATTATTCTTGGTAGACCTTTCCTTAGAACGATTGGCGCGGTTATTGATATGAAGGAAGGGAATATTAGATTCCAATTTCCATTAAAGAAAGGCATGGAGAACTTTCCAAGAAAAAATTCAAATTACCCTATGAATCTATCATGCGAGCTACTTATAAATTGAGTGCCAAAGATGGCACTACTTATATCTATCCTCGCTTTTATGCCTAGCTAGGGGCGTTAAACGATAGCGCTAGTTGGGAGGCAACCCAATTTTATTTTAGTTTCTTTGTTTTTGCTTCTGTTTAGTAATAAACTTTGCATCTACCTTCTGTTTAGATGTGTTTTTATGTTTTATTTAGTGTTTGTGACAAGTAGAACCTATAGGATAACCTATGGTGATAGTTAATTTGATTCTGCTGAAAAACAGAAACTTTGTGCGCACGAAAATAATTTTGTTAATTCACAGAAACGTGCTTTTCGTTACTTATTTTTTATGTAGATCAATAGACAAATTTCCCAGGACTTCCTATTTTGGTAGGATTTTTAGAGTTCCATAAGTATTCGAGAGTTATAGATTGCTACAGACTATTCTGTTTTTGACAATTACTGCCTTTCGTGTGTTGTTTGCTTATTTTGATGCATCTATGGCTAGTATTAAGTGGTATGAACCATAGAGAACTTGGAATATAGTAGGTTCAACACCAATATAAATAAAGAATGAGTTCATTACAGTGCCTTATGTCGTGGTTTTTCTTTCTTTCACTAACGGAGCTTATAAGATTTCCTGTTGAGTTTTGTGTTGTGAAGTTTTCATGTTTTGGGTAAAGATTTGATGGACTATGGAATAAGGAGTGGCAAGAGCCTAAGCTTGGGGATGCCCATGGCACCCCAATATATTCAAGAATAGCCAAAAGCCTAATCTTGGGGATGGCCCCGGAAGGCATCCCCTCTTTCGTTCGTTCATTGGTAACTTTACTTGGAGCTATATTTTTATTCGCCACATGATATGTGTTTTTCTTGGAGCGTCCTGTATGATATTAGTCTTTGCTTTTTAGCTTACCACAATCATCCTTGATGTACACACCTTTTGGGAGAAGCCCGCTTGATTAGAATTTATTAGAATACACTATGTGCTTCACTTATATCTTTTGAGCTTGATAGTTTTTGCTCTAGTGCTTCACTTATATCTTTTAGAGCACGGCGGTAGCTTAATTTTGAAGAAATTGTTTATCTCTCATGCTTCACTTATATTATTTTGAGAGTCTCTTAGAACAGCATGGTATTTGCTATGGTTATAAAATTGGTCCTAGAATGATGAGCATCCAAGTTGGGTATAATAAAAACTATCATAGGAAGTGAATTGGATGCTATGATCAATTTGATACTTGACAATTGTTTTGAGATATAGAGGTGGTAATATGAAAGTCATGCTAGTTGGGTGATTATGAATTTAAAGAATGCTTGTGCTAAAGTTTGTGATTCCCGTAGCATGCACGTATGGTGAACCGCTTTGTGATGAAGTTGGAGCACAATTTTATTTATTGATTGTCTTCCTTATGAGTGGCGGTCGGGGACGAGCGATGGTCTTTTCCTACCAATCTATCCCCCTAGGAGCATGCGCTTAGTACGTTGTTTTCAATGACTTGTAGATTTTTTCAATAAGTACATGAGTTCTTTATGACTAATGTTGAGTCCATGGATTATACGCACTCTCACCCTTCCACCATTGCTAGCCTCTCTTGTGCCGTGTAACTTTCGCCGGTACCACACACCCACCATATACCTTCCTCAAAACAACCACCATACCTACCTATTATGGCATTCCCATAGCCGTTCCGAGATATATTGCCATGCAACTTTCCACCGTTCTGTTTATATGACACGCATCATTATTGTCATATTGCTCTTTGCATGATCATGTAGTTGACATCGTATTTGTGGCAAGGCCACCTTAATAATTTTCATACACGTCACTCTTGATTCATTGCATATCCCCGTACACCGCCGGAGGCATTCATATAGAGTCATATCTTGTTCTAAGTATTGAGTTGTAATCTTGAGTTGTAAGTAAATAAAAGTGTGATGATCTTCATTATTAGAGCATTGTCCCAGTGAGGAAAGGATGATGGAGACTATGATTCCCCCACAAGTCGGGATTAGACTTCGGACTTTAAAAAAAATTAAAAAAATAGAAAGGCCAAATAAAAAAGAGAAAAGCCAAATAAAATAAAATAAAAATGAGAGAAAAAGAGAGAAGGGACAATGCTACTATCCTTTTTACCACACTTGTGCTTCAAAGTAGCACCATGATCTTCATGATAGAGAGTCTCCTATGTTGTCACTTTCATTTACTAGTGGGATTTTTTCATTATAGAACTTGGCTTGTATATTCCAATGATGGGCTTCCTCAAAATGCCCTAGGTCTTTGTGAGCAAGCAAGTTGGATGCACACCCACTTAGTTTCTTTTGTTGAGCTTTCATACATTTATAGCTCTAGTGCATCCGTTGCATGGCAATCCCTACTCACTCACATTGATATCTATTAATGGCCATCTCCATATCCCGTTGATATGCCTAGTTTATGTGAGACTATCTTCTTCCTTTTTTGTCTTCTCCACAACCACCATTTTATTCCACATATAGTGCTATGTCCACGGCTCACGCTCACGTATTGCATGAAAGTTGAAAAAGTTTGAGATTACTAAGTATGAAACAATTGCTTGGCTTGTCATCGGGGTTGTGCATGATTAAATACTTTGTGTGATGAAGATAGAGCAACAACCAGACTATATGATTTTGTACGGATAACTTTCTTTGACCATGTTATTTTGAGAAGACATGATTGCTTGATTAAGTATGCTTGAAGTATTATTATTTCTTATGTCAAAATGAACTTTTATTTTGAATCATTTGGATCTAAAAATTCATGCCAGAATAAAGAAAATTACATTGAAAATTATGCTAGGTAGCATTCCACATCAAAAATTCTGTTTTTATCATTTACCTACTCGAGGACGAGCAGGAATTAAGCTTGGGGATGCTTGATACGTCTCAAAGGTATCTATAATTTTTTATTGTTCCATGCTATTATATTACCCGTTTTGGATGTTTATGGGCTTTACTTTACGCTTTTATATCGTTTTTGGGACTAACCTACTAACTGGAGGCCCAGCCCATATCACTATTTTTTGCCTATTTCAGTATTTCGAAGAAAAGGAATATCAAACGGAGTCCAAACGGAATGAAACCTTTGGGAGCGTGATTTTTGGAACAAACGTGATCCCGAGGACTTGGAGTGCAAGTCAAGAAACATCCAAGGCGGCCACGAGGGTAGAGGGCGCCCCCCCCTACTAGGCATGCCCCCCTATCTCGTGGGCCCATCTGGCATCCACCGACCTACTTCTTCCTCCTATATATACCCACGTACCTCGAGAACATTAGAACAGACCACGAAAACCTAATTCCACTGCCGCAACCTTCTGTATCCGCGAGATCCCATCTTGGAGCCTTCGCTGGCGCTCCGCCGGAGGGGGAATCGATCACGGAGGGCCTCTACATCATCACCAAGGCCTCTCCAATGAGTTGTGAGTAGTTTACCACAGACCTTCGGGTCCATAGTTATTAGCTAGATGGCTTCTTCTCTCTTTTTGAATCACAATACCATGTTCTCCTTGATCTTCTTGGAGATCTATTCGATGTAACTCTTTTTGCGGTGTGTTTGTCGAGATCTGATGACTTGTGGGTCTATGATCAAGTTTATCTGTGAGAAACATTTGAATCTCCTCTGAATTCTTTTATGTGTGATTAAGTTATCTTTGCAAGTCACTTCGAATTATCAGTTTGGTTTTGCCTACTAGATTGATCTTTCTTGCAATGGGAGAAGTGCCTAGCTTTGGGTTCAATCTTGCAGTGTCCTTTCCTAGTGATAGCAGGGGCAGCAAGACACATATTGTATTGTTGCCATCGAGGATAAAAATATGGGGTTTATATCATATTGCATGAGTTTATCCCTCTACATCATGTCATCTTTCTTAATGTGTTACTCTGTTCTTTATGAACTTAATACTCTAGATGCACTACTAGGAAAAGGCCTATAGATAATATGGACATTAATGGCGCACCACATATGTGGTGCGCCACTGCTATATACTAATGGCGCACCATGTGTTGGTACGCTATTAGTGTCCAAATACTAATGGCGCACCACATACACGGTGCGCCACTACTAACAATTTTTTTTATTTTTTTTTCAAAACTAGTAATGGCGCACCAAGGGATAGTGCGCCATTACTAGTTTAACTAGTAATGGCGCACCACACCCTCGGTGCACCACTACTAACATTATTTTTATTTTTTTTAAAACTAGTAATCGTGCACCAGGGGCTAGTGTGCCATTACTAGTTTTAACTAGTAATGGCGCACCACACCCTCGGTGCGCCACTACTAATTTTTTTTCCAAAGTTAGTAATGGCGCACCGTGGATGTGGTGTGCCATTACTAGTTAAACTAGTAATGGCGCACCACACCCACGGTGCACCATTAGTAACTTTGCCCAAAAATTCCACCGAATGCACCCCCCCTGTGGACCGCCTTTTCAGTTTTAAAAAAATAAAAGAAAATGATGGAAATGTCAAAAAAATAAAAGAAAATAAGTTTCCCATGCGATATGTGGTCTAGTTGTTGGGAAAATTTACAAATATGAATTTCGACTTTATTTGCAAAATCTCTCTGGAATTTGTAAAATGGGCATAACTTTTGCATACGAACTCGGATTAAAAAGTTTTTTATATGAAAAATTATCTACTCGAAAAGTTACATCCGAATTTAACGGAGGGAACCCCGTTAAACATTTTCAAAATCCTCAAAACCTAACCAAAAAAAAAGATACGGGGCTTTTAAGATCTAGAGGGGAAAATGGAAAAAAAATCAAACTTACTAGTGGCGCACCGTTTGCTAGGTGCGCCACTAGTAACAGGAAAAAAATAGTTTCAAATTTTTTTTGGGAATTTTTTCAAACTATGATACGTAATATGAACGGAAGTTTGAAATAGTTTTTCAAAATTTCATCACACTCATGAACATGAACAAAGTCATAAACATCAACAAGGTTTAATAGGATTGATATGTTAGATATATCAACAAGTGCCTGTTAAGTGAGTTGGTGTTGGTGTTGGATAGAACTATGAAGTTAAGCGTGCTTGGGTTGGAGTAGTGTGAGGATGGGTGACCTTTTGGGAAGTTTGACCACGGAGTGCGATTTGACTTGAGATTAAGCATATTGACCCGAGATTAAGCCATAGTGACCCGAGATTAAGAAAAAAACAAAAAAATGAATTTTTTTTAATTTTTTTTAAAAAAAACATTGTTAGTAATGGCGCACTGTTGTGTGGTGCGCCATTACTAAGTCAGATAGTAATGGCGCACCTCTAGGCATACTAATGGCGTACCAGTGGTGCGCCATTAGTAAAAAATTCTAATGGTGTGATGCTACTGGCGCACCTGTAGTGCGCCATTAAGACGTCTTGAGCTTGCGTTGGTTTTCCTCGAAGAGGAGAGGGTGATGCAGCAATAGTAGCGTAAGTATTTCCCTCAGTTTTTGTGAACCAAGGTATCAATCCAGT
This sequence comes from Triticum aestivum, assembly GCF_018294505.1. Taxonomy (NCBI): domain Eukaryota; kingdom Viridiplantae; phylum Streptophyta; class Magnoliopsida; order Poales; family Poaceae; genus Triticum; species Triticum aestivum. Next base: position 764,090,520 of record NC_057801.1, read on the forward strand.
AGGATGCTCCTGAACAAGTCCCACGAACCTACACAAACAAATAAAGAACTCGCAACCAATGCGACAAAGGGGTTGTCAATCCCTTCACGGCCACTTGCGAAAGTGAGATCTGATAGAGATAGTATGATAAGATAAATATATTTTTGGTATTTTATAATATAGATGCAGAAAATAAAGATGCAAATAAAAGTAGATCGAAAGAAAATATGATAAGAGATAGACTCGGGGGCGATAGGTTTCACTAGAGGCTTCTCTCGAGAACATAAGTATTACGGTGGGTGAACAAATTACTGTCGAGCAATTGATAGAAAAGCGAATAATTATGACATTATCTAGGCATGATCATGTATATAGGCATCACATCCATAACAAGTAGACCGACTCCTGCCTGCATCTACTACTATTACTCCACACATCGACCGCTATCCAGCATACATCTAGAGTATTAAGTTCATAAGAACAGAATAACGCATTAAGCAAGATGACATGATGTAGAAGGATAAACTCAAGCAATATGATATAAACCCCATCTTGTTATCCCCGGTGGCAACAATACAATACGTGCCTTGCAACCCTTTCTGTCACTGGGTAAGGACACCGCAAGATTGAACCCAAAGCTAAGCACTTCTCCCATGGCAAGAAAGACCAATCTAGTAGGCCAAACCAAACTGATAATTCGAAGAGACTTGCAAAGATAACTCAATCGTACGTAAAAGAATTCAGAGAAGATTCAAATATTATTCATGGATAAACTTGATCATAAACCCACAATTCATCGGATCTCGACAAACACACCGCAAAAAGAGATTACATCGAATAGATCTCCACAAGAGAGAGGGAGAACATTGTATTGAGATCCAAAAAGAGAAAAGAAGCCATCTAGCTAATAACTATGGACCCGTAGGTCTGTGGTAAACTACTCACAACTCATCGGAGAGGCAAGGATGTTGATGTAGAAGCCCTCCGTGGTCGATTCCCCCTCCGGCAGAGTGCCGGCGAAGGCTCCAAGATGGGATCTCGCGGATACAGAAGGTTACAGTGGTGGAAATTGTGTTTCGTCCTGCCCCTGGATGTTTTCAGGGTACGTAGGCTTATATAGGAGGAAGAAGTACATCGGTGGACGCCAAAGGGGCCCATGAGACAGGGGGCGCGCCCTACGGGGGGCGATCTCTTATCTCGTGGGAGCTCGGCTGCTTCTTGACTTGCACTCCAAGTCCTCTGGATCACGTTCGTTCCAAAAATCACGCTCCCGAAGGTTTCATTCCGTTTGGACACCGTTTGATATTCCTTTTCTTTGAAATACTGAAATAGGCAAAAAAAAATAGCAATACGGGCTGGGCCTCCGGTTAGTAGCTTAGTCCCAAAATGATATAAATGTGTAAAATAAAGCCCATAAACATCCAAAAGGGGTAATATAATAGCATGGAACAATCAAAAATTATAGATACGTTGGAGACGTATCAAGCATCCCCAAGCTTAATTCCTGCTCGTCCTTGAGTAGGTAAATGATAAAAAAGAAATTCTTGATGTGGAATGCTACCTGCATAATTCTCAATGTAATTTTCTTTAATGTGGCATGAATGTTCAGATCCAATTGATTCAAGATAAAAGCTTATAAAACATAAAAATAATAATGCTTCAAAGCATACTAACAAATAATCATGTCCTATCAAAATAACATAGCCAAAGAAAGCTTATCCCTACAAAATCATATAGTTAGGCCATGCTTCATTTCCATTACACAAAATACTCCCATCATGTACATCCCCGATGATGAGCCGAGTAATTGGTTCATACTTTTTAATGTGCTTCAGCTTTTTCAACTCTTACACAATACATGAGCGCAAGCCATGGACATAGCACTATGGTGGTCTAATATGGTGGTTGTGAGGACAAAAAGTGGTAGAAGATAGTCTCACATCAACTAGGCGTATCAACGGGCTATGGAGATGCCCATCAATAGATATCAATGTGAGTGAGTAGGGATTGCCATGCAACGGATGCACTAGAGCTATAAATATATGAAAGCTCAACAAAAAGAAACTAAGTGGGTGTGCATCCAACTTTCTTGCTCACGAAGACCTAGGGCATTTTGAGGGAAGCCATCATTGGAATATACAAGCCAAGTTCTATAATGAAAAATTCCCACTAGTATATGAAAGTGACAAAATATGAGACTCTCTATTATGAAGATCATGGTGCTATTTTTGAAGCACAAGTGTGGAAAAAGAGATAGTAGCAATTGTCCCTTCTCTCTTTTTCTCTCTTTTTATTTTTTTTATTTTTCTCTTTTTTTTCTTTCTCTTTTTTTTTCTTTCTCCGTTTTTTTCTTTTTGCTGGGCTTCTTTGGCCTATTTTATTTTTATAAAGTCCGAAGTCTCATCTGGACTTGTGGGGGAATCATAGTTTTCATCATCCTTTCCTCACTAGGACAATGCTCTAATAATGAAGATCATCACACTTTTATGGATTTACAACTCAAGAATTACAACTCAAAGCTAGAACAAGATATGACTTTATGTGAATGCCTCCGGCGGTGTACTGGGATATGCAATGAATCAAGAGCGACATGTATGAAATTTATGAAGGTGGCTTTGCCACAAATACGATGTCAACTACATGATCATGCAAAGAGCAATATGACAATGATGAAACGTGTCATAATAAACGGAACGGTGGAAAGTTGTATGGCAATATATCTCGGAATGGCTATGGAAATGCCATAATAGGTAGGTATGGTGGCTGTTTTGAGGAAGGTAAATAATGGGTTCAATACTGACGAGAGTTGCGCGGTAATAAGAAAAGCTAGCACAGTGGAAGGATGAGTGTGTGTATATACATGGACTCACATTAGTCATAAAGAACTCATATACTTATTGCAAAAGTCTACTTAGCCCTCGAAGCAAAGTACTACTACGCATGCCCCAAGAGGGATAGATTGGTAGGAAAAAAATCCATCGCTCGTCCCCGACTGCCACTCATAAGGAAGACACTCAAAAGAGCACCTCATGCAACAAATTTGTCACACAACTTTTACCATACGTGCATGCTACGGGACTTGCCAACTTCAACAAAAGTATTTCTCAATTTCATAATTATCCACTAGCATGGCCTTAACATTACTAACTTTATATCTCAAAACAATTATCAAGCATCAAATTGATCCTAGCATCCAATTCATTTTCTATGATAGTTTTTATTATACCCAACTTGGATGCTCATCATTCTAGGACCAAATTTCTAACCATAGCAAATACCATGCTGTTCTAAAAGACTCTCAAAATAATATAAATGAAGCATGAGAGACCAGCAATTTCTATAAAATCAAGCCACCGCCATGCTCTAAAAGATATAAGTGAAGCACTAGAGCAAAAACTATCAAGCTCAAAAGATATAAGTGAAGCACATAGAGTATTCTAGCAAATTCTAATAAAATAGGCTTCTCCAAAAATGTGTGTACAGCAAGGATGATTGTGGTAAACTAAAAGGCAAAGACTAATATAATACACGATGCTCCAAGCAAAACACATATAATGTGGCGAATAAAAATATAGCTCCAAGTAAAGTTACCAATGAACGAAGACGAAAGAGGGGATGCCTTCCCGGGGCATCCCCAAGCTTAGGATTTTGGCTATCCATGAATATCTTGGGGTGCCTTGGGCATCCCCAAGCTTAGGCTCTTGCCACTCCTTATTCCATAGTATATAAAAGTTTTACCCAAAACTTGAAAACTTCACAACACAAAACTCAACAGGAAATCTTATAAGCTCCGTTAGTGAAAGAAAACAAAACCACCACATAAGGTACTGTAATGAACTCATTCTTTATTTATTTTGGGGTTAAACCTACTGTATTCCAACTTCTCTATGGTTTATAAACTATTTTACTAGCCATAGATGCATCAAAATAAGCAAACAACACACGAAAAACAGAATCTGTCAAAAACAGAACAGTCTGTAGCCATCTGTAACTAACGCAAACTTCTGGAACTTTAAAAATCCTACAAAAATAGGACGTACTGGAAAATTTGTATATTGATCATCAGCAAAAAGAATCAATGCAAAATCACGCTTCTGTGATTTATTGAATTTTTTTGCGTGAAAGCAAAGTTTCTGTTTTTCAGCAGAATCAAATCAACTATCATCATAGTTTATCCTATAGGTTCTACTTGGCACAAACACTAATTAAAAGCTAAAAACACATCTAAACAGAAAGTAGAAACAAAATTTAACACTAAAAAGGAACAAAAACAAAAAACACAAAGAAAATTGGGTTGTCTCCCAACTAGCGCTATCGTTTAACGCCCCTAGCTAGGCATAAAAGCGAAGAAAGATCTAACGAGTGCCATCTTTGGCACTCGATTCATAAGTAGCCCGCATGATAGATTCATAAGGTAATTTGACTTTCTTTCTTGGAAAGTGCTCCATGTCTTTCTTTAATGGAAATTGGAATATAATATTCCCTTCCTTCATATCAATAATTGCGCCAATCGTTCTAAGGAAAGGTCTACCAAGAATAATAGGGCAAGAAAGATTGCAATCTATATCAAGAACGATAAAATCCACTGGCACCAAATTTCTATTTGCAACAATAAGAACATCATTGATCCTTCCCATTGGCTTTTTAATGGTGGAATCCGCAAGGTGCAAATTTAACGAGCAATCATCAAGATCATGGAAACCTAGAACATCACATAAAGTTTTTGGAATCGTGGAAACACTAGCACCCAAATCACACAAAGAAAAACACTCATAATCTTTAATTTTAATCTTCATAGTAGGTTCCCACTCATCATTAAGTTTTCTAGGTATAGAAACTTCCAAATTAAGTTTTCCATCAAAAGATTGCATCAAGGCATCAACAATATGTTTGGTAAAAGCTTTGTTTTGACTATAAGCATGTGGAGAATTAACAACGGATTGCAACAAGGAAATACAACCTTCTAAAGAATAATTATCATAATCAAATTCCTTGAAATCCGAGATAGTGGGTTCAATGCTATTTAAAGTTGTGACTTCTCCAATCTTACTTTTACCAAAATTAGCATCAAGATCTAAAAACTCCGAATTCTTGGGACGCCTTCTAGGCAAAGTTGATTCATCATCAGTCCCATAATCATCAAAATTCATATTGCAAAACATAGATCTAATAGGAGATGCATCAATAACTTTAAGATCCTCATCATTATTTTCATCTAACTTTTCTGGTTTGGTAGCCATCTTATTGACTAAGGTGGTTTGCTTATCAGAAATTTGAGCTATAGCCTTCTCAAGCCGGATAATTTGAGAGTTTAGGCCATAAAATTCTTTATTCACATCATCAAGCTCCTTATTCATAAGACCCAAAAAATCTCTTTGTTTCTTAAACTCTTTTCTGAAAAAATTATTATGCTCAAATTGCAAAGCCATGAGGACAAGTTCCTAATATTTGACTCAATATCTTCGAACCTCCTAAGAAGGAGGTCGGTACTCTTACGCAAAGCCATGAGGACAAGCAAGCACACACGCAAACAGAAAACGGCAAACAGAAAAGAGAGGAGATTGGGAAAGAGAGGGAGAATAAAACAGCAAGGGTGAAGTGGGGGAGAGGAAAACGAGAGGCAAATGGCAAATAATGTAAATGCGAGGGAGATGAGTTTGTGATGGGTACTTGGTATGTCTTGACATGAGCGAAGACCTCCCCGGCAACGGCGCCAGAAATCCTTCTTGCTACGTCTTGAGCTTGCGTTGCTTTTCCTCGAAGAGGAGAGGGTGATGTAGAAATAGTAGCGTAAGTATTTCCCTCAGTTTTTGAGAACCAAGCTATCAATCCAGTAGGGCGCTCCTCAACAAGTCCCACGAACCTACACAAACAAATAAAGAACTTGCAACCAACGCGACAAAGGGGTTGTCAATCCCTTCACTGCCACTTGCGAAAGTGAGATCTGATAGAGATAGTATGATAAGATAAATATATTTTTGGTATTTTATAATATAGATGCAGAAAATAAAGATGCAAATAAAAGTAGATTGGAAGAAAATATGATAAGAGATAGACCCGGGGGCGATAGGTTTCACTAGAGGCTTCTCTTGAGAACATAAGTATTACGGTGGGTGAACAAATTATTGTCGAGCAATTGATAGAAAAGCGAATAATTATGACGTTATCTAGGCATGATCAAGTATATAGGCATCACGTCCATAACAAGTAGACCGACTCCTGCCTGCATCTACTATTATTACTCCACACATCGACCGCTATCCAGCATGCATCTAGAGTATTAAGTTCATAAGAACAAAGTAACGCATTAAGCAAGATGACATGATGTAGAGGGATAAACTCAAGCAATATGATATAAACCCCATCTTGTTATCCTCGATGGCAACAATACAATACGTGCCTTGCAACCCTTTTTGTCACTGGGTAAGGACACCGCAAGATTGAACCCCAAGCTAAGCACTTCTCCCATGGCAAGAAAGACCAATCTAGTAGGCCAAACCAAACTGATAATTCGAAGAGACTTGCAAAGATAACTCAATCATATATAAACAAATTCAGAGAAGATTCAAATATTATTCATGGATAAACTTGATCATAAACCCACAATTCATCGGATCTCGACAAACACACCGCAAAAAGAGATTACATCGAATAGATCTCCTCAAGAGAGGGGGAGAACATTGTATTGATATCCAAAAACAGAGAAGAAGCCATCTAGCTAATAACTATGGACCCGTAGGTCTGTGGTAAACTACTCACAACTCATCTGAGAGGCAAGGATGTTGATGTAGAAGCCCTCCATGGTCGATTCCCCCTCCGGCAGAGTTCCGGCAAAGGCTCCAAGATGGGATCTCGCGGATACAGAAGGTTACGATGGTGGAAATTGTGTTTCGTCCTGCCCCTGGATGTTTTCGGGGTACATAGGCTTATATAGGAGGAAGAAGTACGTCGGTGGACGCCCGAGGGGCCCACGAGACAGGGGGGCGCGCCCTACAGGGGGGGCTCCTATCTTGTGGGAGCCTCGGCTGCTTCTTGAGTTGCACTCCAAGTCTTGTGGATCACGTTCGTTCCAAAAATCACGCTCCCGAAGGTTTCATTCTGTTTGGACTCCATTTGATATTCCTTTTCTTCCAAATACTGAAATAGGCAAAAAAATAGCAATACGGGCTGGGCCTCTGGTTAGTAGGTTAGTCCCAAAAATGATATAAATGTGTAAAATAAAGCCCATAAACGTGCAAAAGGGGTAATATAATAGCATGGAACAATAAAAAATTATAGATACATTGGAGACGTATCAGCCATTAATGGCCAAAACAGGTGCGCCACTAGCAGGCCTTTTCCTAGTAGTGATGCATGCTGGATAGCGGTCGATGTGTGGAGTAATAGTAATAGATGCGGAAAGGAGTCGGTCTACTTGTCACAGACGTGATGCCTATATACATGATCATGCCTAGATAATCTCATAATTATTCGCTTTTCTATCAATTGCTCGACATTAATTTGTGCACCCACTGTATTACTTATGCTATCTTGAGAGAAGCCACTAGTGAAACCTATGGCCCCCGGGTCTATATTTTATCATATACGCTTTCGATCTACTTTTATTTACATCTTTTACTTTGCCTATCTATATTATAAAATACCAAAGAAAATATTCATCTTATCATACTATCTCTATCAGATCTCACTTTCACAAGTGGCAATGAAGGGATTGACAATCCCTTTATTGCGTTGGTTGTGAGTTCTTGTTTGTTTGTGTAGGTGCGTGGGACTTTTGAGGAGCCTCCTACTGGATTGATACCTTGGTTCTCAAAAACTAAGGGAAATACTTCCGCTACTATTGCTGCATCACCCTTTCCTCTTCAAGGAAAACCAACGAAAGCTCAAGACGTAGCAGGCCCAGAGATACCTCTCCGACAATCGGAGTGACAAATCCTAATCTCGAAATACGCCAACTCAACAAGTACCTTCAGAGACACCTGTAGAGCACCTTTATAATCACCCAGTTACGTTGTGATGTTTGGTAGCACACAAAGTGTTCCTCCGGTAAACGGGAGTTGCATAATCTCATAGTCATAGGAAGATGTATAAGTCATGAAGAAAGCAATAGCAACATACTAAACGATCAAGTGTTAAGCTAACGGAATGGGTCAAGTCAATCACATCATTCTCTAATGATGTGATCCTGTTAATCAAATGACAACTCATGTCTATGGCTAGGAAACACAACCATCTTTGATCAACGAGCTAGTCAAGCAGAGGCATACAAGTGGCACTCTGTTTGTCTATGTATTCACACATGTAGCAAGTTTCCGGTTAATACAATTATAGCATGCCTAATAAACATTTATCATGAAATAAGGAAATAGATAATAACTTTATTGTTGCCTCTAGGGCATATTTGCTTCACTTCCTCATCCTACAAGGTACAGAGGTAATATGCTGGCCACACAAATTACATTGCAGCAACAACCTCTTGTTAAGATCTGGCCAGAATGAATATTTCCATGTTGGATCCTTGCTGGCCTCCTCTTAGGATGTTTGAACGGATCATAGTGATCGTTAGCTTCTTCTACAACTTGAGATAATCGAACAACTTGGGATATCTCTGGCTGGGAGGAAATGGTGCTTATTGTGAATCTCTGATAGAAGAAAAGATAGCTCCACTTAGTTGTTTTTTTCACCAAATTGATCCCTAAGCTGCCTAGCAAAAGCACTAGTGTTCTAGATCTAGATCAGATCAAAAGGAAAAGAAAGGATACATGATACTATGATAGTACTTACCAAGGGAGGAGCCCCCCACCAGCATCATCTAGGGGAGGAGCACAAGTGCACAACAGCAGCAACAACAACAACCAAGGGAGGAGGGCAGGAGCACACCAACAACATCGACAACCGAGGGAGGAGCACACCACCACCACCACCGGCTAAGGGAGGAGCCCAAGTGCACAATAGTAGCAGCATCAACCAAGGGAGGAGGGGAGGATCACACCAGCAACAACAACAACCAGGGGAGGAGCACACTAGCAGGAGCAACCAGGGGAGGAGCACACCAGGAGCAGCAACCAGGGGCGGCGACTGCCAAGGAGAGGATTGGGTCGAGGTGGGGGGAGAATGGTTAGATCTGGGTTTCTAGGGGGATGGGAAAGCAAATACTATAAAAAACATATGGCGGGTGGGGTCCCAAAATAATTGAGTCGTTCGACCCGGAAACAACGACTAGTCGAGACTAGCCGCTCGACTCTTCCTAGGAGTCGAGTCGAGAGGCTGAGTCGGCCCTGGAACTGCGAGTCGACGACTAGTCGAGTGACTCGAAAATAGAAATACCAACTGAAGTGCTTTCGTGATTTTGTCATTGCACTAAAGGACACTTGCTTAAGAAAACCTAATTACGACAGTACAGTGTGTTCAACAAATATGTGTACAAACATACAAATAAAGGCCGCCCTGATCATTCTCAAATATCTCTCTCTCCTACTTAAAAGGCAAACCAAGTCCCTTCTCGTCTTCCTGAGAAGAATGAAGGATCTTAAACATAGAGAATTTTGCTCTCGCCCTGAAGTGTCTACCCCATGCAAATCCATCCTTCTCTGCATAAACCTTTACTACCTCATCCAGCGAATTATCTAGAGCCTTCCGAAAAGCATCAGATCGTTTACCCAAGCTTCAATCTTGTTAAACACCATCTCTAATGGTCTATTTTGACCATCCTAATCATTCAGACAACCAAATTGAAATCAAACTACTAGGGTCCATTATGCAGAGCATCTTTCCAGTTAACTTCATTGTCAAACCGCACAACAAAGATGTTACCTCCGATGTCCTTGAACTACGTTTCATGGTGCAAACCCCATGCTCGTTGCATAGCCCTTTCAAAAGCTTGATGTTCATCCTGGGGAGAGCACACCTTGCATTCTTAGTTAGTCTGGGCATATCCGATGGTCCATGAAGATTAGGCCCGCAGATTCCTTCTCCGTCATTATAGTCATGATTACATCTCCCAGCCTCGCTGAGAGCCTTGTCGTCCACCGATAACATAGGTGGTTTCTGAGTTATGACTCGTCATTCTATTAGTAGCCTTCTTCATCAGAGTCGCATCCCCACGCCTTGGCAGTTCGCCATCGCCGCATAGCAGAGGATGATCACCACCACCGTTCTATGTAGAGGACAACGTCGCCGCCGCCCCACGCACCACTAGAAGAGAACACCCCCAGTGGAGACAACCCTAACCCTAGCAGCTGCCTACCAAACTAATTGCCTCGGGTCGCCCCTTAGCCAATTTTCCCTGTGGTATACACGACACTTGTGCTTTCATGATTATGTCATTGCACCAAAAGAGACTTGTCAAGAAAGCTTTAGTTCAAGATGATGAGGACATCAATACCATTGTTACACCCACAGCCCCTGCTGCTATACATATTGGACCAATTACTAGAGCTCGTGCACGCCAATTAAATTACCAGGTACTTTCGTTTCTTGGTAATGATTCTAATGTTCATGAGAATATGATGCTGCCTAAATTGGATACATTTGTTTTGCTTACAAATGAAGGGCCTAGCTTGGAGAAGGATGAACATTGGAGCAAGAACAAGCATGAAGATGATGGCATGTGCAAGGGGAACAAGAACGGAGTTACAAGTGATGATTTCAGGACATTGAAGCCACCATAATGAGTGCACGAAGCCTTGGACGAAATATTCAAGATGCTACTTCATAACTTTTGTCCAGAGGCTATTCTAGGTGTTGTGTCACCTTATTATTGGGCCAGGCCCATGTAATATCAAAATACTTGAGTATAGGCTCTTTTTGGAGTCCGTATGTGTGGGGAAACAAGAGATAGGGTTTGTTTCGGACCCCTTCCCCAAGGGCCACGAAATTCCCCCCTCTTCCTCCATATATACAGCCCTTAGGGCGTCGTTTAGACTTTGGGTTTTGTTTAGATTAAAAGTTCGCCATAACTGCAACTTCGTGTACTTCGTTTGTGTTCAACGACCAGACAAAGGCGTCATAGAACCCCACCTTCATTAATAAAGCTTTCCTCTTATATTCGCAATATCCAGATTGCAGTCTTAGTTTCTTACTTGTTCTTCGTTTGCTTGCAGGAAATAGACCTTCATGGTCAGGTTGATCATGCTCCAGCGTGGTCAATAACCTCTTAGAGTTGGTTTAGCGATTGCTAAGGCACGACGTCCTCGCACGTTCGTAGTCAGATTGTCAAAGTCGACTTCCACCAAAACGATAGCCACCATCTCATCAAAAGACGGGACACCTTTGCATCTATCAAGTGGTATCAGATTTCTAGGTTGCACAGTGAGATTTTATAGTTTTTCGTAGTTTAGATCGAGTCTGTTATCATACCTCCAGTCCACGAAAAAGCCACAAAAAATTTAGGGTTAGTTCATCATATCTGAACCAATCTGAGCCTTTGCATAATCTTTTTAGGACTTTTGCATTGTTGAATTTGCGGTTGCATCGTCGTGTCTAGTTGCTGGTCTTAGCGTCTAGTCCTTTAGAGTTTGAAGTTCTATCACAGTTTGTCACGTTGCCGCCACACCATCTTCATCGCTGCTGCCATATACCACCACCACTGCCATATCCTGCCACCGCTGCCACCTACCACCACCGCTGCCATATCCTACCACCGCTGTCATATACCACCACCGCTGCCATATCCTACCACCGCTGCCATATCCTACCACCGCTGTCATATACCACCACCGCTGCCATATCCTACCACCGCTGCCATATACCACCATATATCCACCACCAATCTGAGTTCTTTTCATATTAGGTTTGTTTCCGAGATCCATGTATTTTCCGGTTCATGTTTCCTTGCGTTAGTAGGTTTCGGAGAAAAAAGTATAGAGACCCCCGGGCAGTTTTTAGGCCAAAATTTTGGCGACCGAAAATATTCTTTCCCTATCCTATTTTTAGGTTCCAAGGAGCATTTTGAGACACTCGCCATCATAGTGATTTTTTGTCGCATTTTTCGTCGTCGCTGCCCTGATTTCCGAAAAAATAGTCAAAAAAATTGTGCTTATCCTGTTACCTTGACTTGGGAAGAGTTTTGAGACACTCGCCATCATAGTGAATTTTCAAAAAAAAAGAGGAGTGCAAAAAAAAGAGTGCAAAAAGAAGAGAGAATTTTTTTAGAGTGTGCTTTTCCACCGTGATTTTGTTAGTGTTCTAGGCTCGCATCTCTAGAACGGTCTAGTCTAGGACCAGCACCGTACCGTTGTTGAGCGTTTATTCAACTTTGCATCTCTGAATTGATTATTGCTGACCCTTTTCGCTACCATATTATAAGCCTTCCCAGCTCCACATACATCTACGTCGTGTGTTTGACTCTGCCTGGTAATCACTCTATCCAAGCTTTGAGAGTTTTGACTACAACGGTTGCCGATCACCACCTGCTGCTGGGTAAGAACTGGTAAGAATTTGAGATTCGCTTGAAGGATTTGTGACACACTACCACCACCACTTCCTAGTAGTCTGTAGGATCATATTCTTTTGTGTTTCTATTGCTGCTAACCATGGCAGGATCACAAGCCGATGAGTCTGATTGGGAGAACATGATGAACAAACAGCTACATGATAAATCTCAGCAAATGATGAGTGGATAGGTGCAAGATGTGCTAAAGAGTTTCGAAGAGGCCATGGAGAAGATAGATGGCATTGAGAAGATGTTCGAAACAAAGCTCGATAACAAGTTTAATGAATTGCTCGCGTTTCTTCCACAACCACCGCCGGCTCCACCTGTCGCACCTCTACAACAACAACAACTACTACTACATCGCCTTCCAATCAAGTGGGACGAGCACAACACATTCCCCTTCAGCTTGGTCAAAATTCTGGTGTCGCTACACCTACTGTTGATGCTTCTGTGGCTCTTGCTACTGCTGCTGGTGGTGCCGAGGAGGATGACTATTATGCAAGCGATTACGAGGATGAGGTTGATCAAAATTAGAACTACGTGCAGCCACCAGCACCACCACCAGCAGGTCGACCGCAGGTATATATTCGCAATGGTAGGCGTGCACCACCACCTCAGGTACGAGATCAAGACCATTTTCCTAAACTGAAATTGAATATTCCACCATTTTAGGGTAGATACATTCTTGATGTATATCTTACTTGGGAGTTAGAAATTGAACAACGTTTTACATGTTTATAATATCCCGAGGAGAGACGGGTTGTTGCTGCTGTTTGTGCTTTCACTAGTTTTGATGTGTATGGTGGTCTGAACATTGTAGATTATATCATATTCCAGCTACTTGGGCTGCTTTGCAAACTGCTATGTGTACTCGTTGGGTTCCACCATATTATCAACGTGAATTACTTCAAAAACTGCAGCGTTTGAGACAAGGGAAAAAATTTTGTAGAAGAATATTATCAGGAATTACAAACTGGCATGATTAGATGTGGTATTGTTGAGGAGAATGAAGCCATGTTTGCATGTTTTCTGGGTGGATTAAATAGAGAGATTCAAACCATTCTAGAGTATAAGGAGTATACTAATATCACTCGCTTATTCCATCTTGCTTGTAAAGTTGAAGTGAAGTGCATGATCGACAAGCATTGGCGCGAACTAACTTTTCTGTAGGTCGACCTTCATCATGGACACCGTGTGCATCCTCTACTTCGACTGCACTAGCACCTCCATCAGGTGCCACCTCCAGCCGTGATACAAGAAAGCAGGCACAACCACCACTATCTGCCAAGAGCGCACCTGCCGGGCCTGCATAGAGCTCTTCTTCTTCCATGGCATCAACAGGGCACACAAGTGATATTATTTATCGTCATTGTAAGAGAAGTGGTCATTATGCGAGAGAATGCAAATTTGAGCGTGTGATGATTGCTACTGAGGATGGTGGGTATGAGTCGACTAGTGACTATGATGAGGAGACTCTAGCTCTTATTACACGTGAAGAACATCGTGGACATGATTCTGAACATGAGACACAATACATGGCTCCTGAAGATGCTGACAGGTATGAATGTTTAGTTTCTCAATGTTTTTTGAGTGTGCAGGTCACACAAGCTAAGAAAAATCAGAGGCATAATTTGTTCTATACAAAGGGAGTTGTGAAGGAACGTTCTGTTTGAGTCATCATTGATGGAGGGAGCTACAGCAACTTGGCTAGCATGGAGATGGTGGAGAAGTTATCTCTCACCACAAGACCACATCCACATCCTTACTATATCCAATGGTTAACAGTGGCAAGGTTAAGGTAACACGTACTGTTCGTGTGCATTTTAGTATCTCTACATATGTTGATTATGTTGATTATGATGTGGTACCTATGCAAGCATGTTCCTTATTACTTGGTCGACCATGACAATTTGATAAAAAGTTTGTACACCATGGTAGAAACAATCAGTATACTCTTGTTCATAAGGATAAAAATATTACTTTGCTTCCCATGACTCCCGATTCCATTTTGAAAGATGATATTAATAGAGCTAATAAAGCAAACCAAGAGAAAAATAAGAGTGAAAATCAGATTGTGGCAAAAGAATTTGAGCAACAACTGAAGCCTAATAATAAACCAACTATAGTGTTGCTTCTGAAATTAAATTGAAAAGTGCATGTTTATTTAACACAAAATCTGATATTGATGAGCTAGATTTCAGCAAATCTGTTTGCTATGCTTTTGTGTGCAAAGAGGCATTATTTTCATTCGAGGACGTGCCTTCCTCTTTACCTCCTGCTATCACTAACATTTTGCAGGAGTTCACTGACGTCTTTCCACAAGACGTGCCACCGGGATTACCGCCTATTCGAGGGATTGAGCATCAGTTTGACTTAATTCCTGGTGCTTCACTGCCAAATCGTGCGCCATACTGTACCAATCCAGAGGAGACGAAGGAGATTATGCATCAAGTACAGGAGCTTCTCGACAAAGGTTATATACGCGAATCCCTTAGTCCTTGTGTTGTTCCTATTATTATAGTGCTGAAAAAGGATGGTACATCACATATGTGTGTTGATTGTAGAGGCATTAATAATATTATTATTCGTTATCATCATCCTATTCCTAGGCTAGATGATATGCTTGATGAATTGAGTGGCTCTACAATATTCTCCAAAGTTGATTTGCGTAGTGGATACCATCAAATTCGTATGAAATTGGGGGATGAATGGAAAACAACATTTAAAACTAAGTTTGGATTATATGAGTGGCTAGTCATGCCTTTTGGGTTAACTAATGCACCTAGTAGTTTCATGAGATTAATGAACGAAGTTTTACGTGCTTTCATTGGGAGATTTGTGGTAGTCTATTTTGATGATATACTGATTTATACCAGATCTTTGGAGGAACATTTGGAACATTTACGTGTTGTTTTTATTGCTTTACGTGATGCACGTTTGTTTGGTAACCTTGGGAAGTGCACCTTTTGCACCGACCAAATTTCTTTTCTTGGCTATGTTGTTACTCCACAGAGAATTGAAGTTGATAAAGCCAAGATTGAAGCTATTGAGAGTTGGCCGCAGCCCAAAATGGTCACACAAGTGCAGAGTTTTCTTGGCCTCGCTGGATTCTATAGGCATTTTATGAGAGATTTCAGCACCATTGCGGCACCTCTCAATGAGCTTATAAAGAAAGATGTGCCTTTTGTTTGGGGTACCACACAGGAAGAAGCCTTCACGGTATTGAAAGATAAGTTGACACATGCTCCTTTACTCCAACTTCCTGATTTTAATAAGACTTTTGAGCTTGAATGTGATGCTAGTGGAATTGGATTAGGAGGTGTGTTATTACAAGATGGCAAACCTATTGCATACTTTTCTAAAAAATTGAGTGGGCCTATCTGAATTACCTACTTATGATAAAGAATTATATGCTCTTGTTCGGACTTTAGAAACATGGCAACATTATTTATGGCCCAAAGAATTTGTTATACATTCTGATCATGAATCTTTGAAACATATTAAAAGTCAAGCTAAACTAAATCGTAGACATGCTAAATGGGTTGAATTCATTGAGATTTTCCCTTATGTCATTAAACACAAGAAGGATAAAGAAAATATTATTGCTGATGCATTGTCTCGTCGCTATACTACGCTTTCACAGCTTGACTTCAAAATACTTGGTTTGGAGACCATCAAAAATCAATATGTGCATGATGCTAATTTTAAGGATGTAATGCAAAATTGTAAAGAAGGAAGAATGTGGAACAAGTTCGTCGTTAACGATGGATCTGTGTCTCGTGCTAACAAGCTATGCATTCCAGCTAGCTCTGTTCGTCTTTTGTTGTTGCAGGAGGCGCATGGAGGAGGATTAATGAGACACTTTGGCATGAAGAAGACGGAGGATATACTTGCTACACATTTCTTTTAGCCAAATATGAGACAGGACGTTGAGCGTTTTGTTGCTCGTTGCACTACATGTCAAAAAGCTAAGTCACGACTCCTCATGGTTTATATATGCCTTTGCCTGTACCTAGTGTTCCTTGGGAGGATATATCTATGGATTTTGTTTTAGGTTTACCTCGAACAAAGAAGGGGAGGGATAGAATATTTTTTGTCGTAGATAGGTTCTCGAAAATGGCACACTTTATACCATGTCATAAAAGCGATGATGTTGTTAATGTTGCTGATTTGTTCTTTCATGAAATTATTCGCTTGCATGGTGTGCCAAATACTCTTGTTTCAGATCGTGATACTAAATTTCTTAGCCACTTTTGGAGATGTTTATGGGCTAAGTTGGCGACTAAACTGCTTTTTAGTACTACTTGTCACCCCCAAACTGATGAACAAACTGAAGTAGTCAATAGAATATTGCCTACTATGCTTAGGACTGTTTTGAAGAATAATAAGAAAATGTAGGAAGAATGCTTGCCTCATATTGAATTTGCTTATAATCGTTCGTTGCATTCTACTACAAAGATGTGCCCTTTTGAAATTGTGTATGGTTTCCTACCTCGTGCACCTATTGGTTTTTTGCCTCTTCCATCTTCGGAGAAGGTTATTTTTTATGCTAAACAACATGTTGAATTGATTTTAAAAATGCATGAGTTAACTAAGGAAAACATTGATCATATAAATGTTAAATATAAACTTGCTGGAGATAAGGGTAGAAAACATGTTGTGTTTGCACTTGGAGATCTTGTTTGGTTACATTTGCGTAAGGATAGATTTCCTGATTTGCGCAAATCAAAGCTAATGCCACGTGTTGATGGTCCTTTTAAGGTGTTAGAGAAAATAAATGATAATGCATATAAACTTGAGCTGCCTGCAGATTTTGGGGTTAGTCCCACTTTTAACATTGCAGATTTGAAGCCTTATTTGGATGAGGAAGATGGGCTTCCGTCGAGGACGACTTCATTTCAAGAAGGGGCGGATGATGAGGACATCAATACCATTATTACATCCACAGTCCCTGCTGCTATACATACTGGACCAATTACTAGAGCTCACGCATGCCAATTAAATTACCAAGTACTTCCGTTTCTTGGTAATGATTCTAATGTTCATGAGAATATGATGCTTCCTAAATTGGATACATTTGTTTGGCTTACAAATGAAAGGCCTAGTTTGGAGAAGGATGAACATTAGAGCAAGAACAAGCATGGAGATGATGGCATGTGCAAGGGGAACAAGAACAAAGTTACAAGTGATGATTTCAGGACGTTGAAGCCACCATAATGAGTGCATGAAGCCTTGGACGAAATATACAAGATGCTATTTCATAACTTACGTACAGAGGCTATTCTAGGTGTTGCGTCACCTTATTATTGGGCCAGGCCCATGTAATTGTGAAATACTTGAGTATAGGCCGTTTTTGGAGTCCGTATGTGTGGGGAAACAAGAGATAGGTTTCGGACCCCTTCCCCAAGGGCCACAAAATCTTCCACTATATATACAGCCCTTAGGGCGCCGTTTAGACTTTGGGTTTTGTTTAGATTAAAAGTTCGCCAGAGCTGCAACTTCGCGTACTTCGTTTGTGTTCAACGACCAGACAAAGGCGTCATAGAACCCCACCTTCATTAGTAAAGTATTCCTCTTATATTCGCAATATCCAGATTGCAATCTTAGTTTCTTGTTTGTTCTTCGTTTGCTTGCAGGAAATAGACCTTTGTTGTCAGGTTGATCGTGCTCCGGCGTGGTCAATAACCTCTTGGAGTTGGTTTAGCGATTTCTAAGGCGCGACGTCCTCGCACGTTCGTAGTCGGATCGTCAAAGTCTACTTCCACCAAAACAATAGCCACCATCTCATCGAAAGACGGGACACCTTTGCCTCTATCACAAGATGTGATGATAGGTTGTGCGACGAGTTTACAGATGGTGCTTTGAACAAATATGGGTAAATTTGCCAATAAAACCGTCCAACTCTTCTGCACTGACACCAAGATTGCATTATTACACTATTAAACTAGCTAGCATGCAAACTTGATAGTGAAAAATAATTGTACACTTTGGTACACAGTATAATACTAATGTATTTGTTACTTTCTCCATGTGAGGGATGCAATTGCCGAAAAAATGTAGAATAAAAAGAAGATTAATTTTGACCTAAATATGCTTGGACCTTATATGAATTATACTGTTACTGAATTGCATTGCATTGCGATGTTATACTTCCTTCGTAACCTGCCATGGAAATTAGCAACAAAAGTATACAAAAAAGGTTTAAATAAACATTAAAGTAGTTAAAAAGTACTGGACAAACATGTAATCCACTGCAATGGCAACGCAGCCTAGGTAGATGCTTTTTCTTGAAAAACAAAAATTTCTCAGAGTTATTTGGTGAAAAAATAGAAAGAGTAAGTATCAAGAACCCACTCCTCCAGACATTAGTCAAACATAAGCAGCCTTTCGGAAATTGGATCACATAACCATAGTTTTTTAGGCAAGATGTATCACACAATCCAAATTCTCTTTCCCATCAAAACTAATAAAAAAAACTAGCAGGCGAGGTATAGACTACAAAATAATCTTGTGAAAATCCATCTGCATCCAGTTTCTCCGGAGCAAATAGCAATAAATGTGACTATAGACCTGATCTGTGTGAGTCGATTCGTCAACTTTATCTTCAGTGAGCCTAAATTGTTATATCCCCCGCGGAAAAAAAACACTGTTCTATCAATTGTGTTGTAATGGTATCCCCCCACACACACACACAAAAACCATTAATTGTATGGTTGTTCCATATAGCATCTACCACTGCATCAGGGTATCTTTTAACTGGGTAAAAATAGAAAAAGATGAAGACAGACTCCCTGGCAGAAATAATGCTACTGTACTAATAATAGAATAATTTTGGAGAAAACAATATTAACGTAAAGTAGCACGAAAGTGTTGGCCCTTTTACACGACTAGGTGCTCTATTACGGGAAATCTGCAACATATGCTGATTTTGCCTTATGTTTGTTGCCCACTAGTAGCTGTTTTCAACATGTTATATACTGAACGACATTAACATATGCTCATTTTGCCTAATTACCAGAGAACGACCTGAAGTTTCGCTATGATCTACATGTTATATGCTGTAAATATTTCTGTACATGCTACCTGCATTTTCGCATTGTTCGGGGCGGCTATGGACAGTGGTGAACGACTTATTTTTTTTCAAGAACAAGCAACAACCGTTGCTTGTCATTTTCATTAAGATTGGGTAATAAGAGCATATTTACAAACTTATGCTACAAGAAGATTCACACTCAAGTACCACCAGAACGGATGCAGACTACTCCTCCATCTCGCTGTCGCCAACCAAAGTATTTGCCGCCATCCATAGTTTGAACTCATCTAACGGCAATGCCGCCACCGTTTACACCGTAGTAGTTTTGGATTTGAACACACTGGCATTTCCTGAGATTTCTTTATCGAAAAAGGCTTTCGTCCCGCTTTATAGATAAAGCAAACCGCCCAAGCCAAACATCCAACAAGGTTCACACACACACACACAAGGTCCACAAACACACATAATAGCACAAGGGTAAAATGCTGAGGGCACAGCTCAACAAGCCCTCAAATCCAAAACACACGCACACGCCCAGCAACCCGAATAGTAGGCCTAATCGGGCTCCGGAGGAGGGGGCGGCAGCGGGGGCGCCACGCGGAAAGCCATCGAGCGAAGGTCGGCGAGGAGGGTGTTGATGGCGTCCCGGGCCGGGGGCGGCTAAGCGGCCGCCAAAGCTGCAGGTAACCACACATTTTAAAGATTGCGTCAGTTACACGTCGAAGAGGTACTTTCTGAATAATAAGCTTGTTGCGGATGGTCCAAAGCGTTCAGGCGAGGACGCCAACGCACAACCATCTAATATGGTGGTGGTGGGGGGCGGAGGCGTGGATCTCACCAAGCAGGTTTCGGAAGTTGGTGTTGCACCACTGTCCACCGACCGTCTCACGAAAGAAAGACCACAGGAATTGGGCCGTGGAGTAGGAGAAGAAGATGTGATTAGCATCCTCCACCGTGCCACAAAGGGGGCACATCCCGTCTCCTGGTCCATTACGCTTGAGGACCTCTACCCCAGAGGGTAGGCGTCCCCGGATCCACTGCCACAAGAAGAATGTCCCAAATCAGGCTAAAGGGCTCAGGGGCCGACGAAGGAGCGATGGCCGAGTATAAGGACTTAGTGGAGAAGCAGCCGGTGGACTCCAGTTACCAAGAGATGGAGTCAGGAGCGCCCTCGACGTCCATTCGCAGAAGGGCGGTGTCCTGGAGGAGGGAGTCCCAAGCGGCCACCTCGAGGGGGGCGAAGGGGCGCCGGAAAGCGAGATGCTCTAAGTCAATAAGGGTCGTCTCAACAGAGACCCGAGGGTCGACCGCTATGGAGAAAAGTTCTAGGAATCGAACGGCCAAGGGGGAGTCCCCCACCCAACGATCGAAGCAGAACAAGGTCGAGGACCCGCAGCCGACCGAAATGGATGGGCCGATGCGGAGTACGGGTAGAAGCTGTAGCACGGCCTGCCAGAACTGGGAGCCACCAGACCGCTGGCAGAAAGCTAGGGGTTGGCCGCTGATACGTCCATTTTGCATCATGCTTTGATATTGATATTTATTGCATTATGGGCTGTTATTACTCATTACGTCACAGTACTTATGCCTTTTCTCTCTTATTTTACAAGGTTTACACGAAGAGGGAGAATGCCGGCAGTTGGAATTCTAGGCTGGAAAAGGAGCAAATATTAGAGACCTATTCTGCACAACTCCAAAAGTCCTGAAACTCCACGGAAATCATTTTTGGAATTAATAAAAAATACTGAGCAAAGAAAATAACAGAGGGGGGCCACCCACCGTCCACGAGGGTGGGAGGCACGCCCTACCCCCTGGGCACGCCTCCCTGCCTTGTGGGTCCCCTGGCAGGCCTCCGGTGCCCATCTTCTTCTATATGAAGTCTTTTACCCTGGAAAAAATCATAAGCAAGCTTTCGGGACGAGACACCGCCGCCACGAGGTGGAACCTTGGCGGAACCAATCTAGGACTTCGGTGGAGCTGTTCTGTCGGGGAAACATCCCTCCGGGAGGGGGAAATCATCACCATCATCATCACCAACGATCCTCTCAGCGGGAGGGGGTCAATCTCCATCAACATCTTCACCAGCACCATCTCCTCTCAAACCCTAGTTCATCTCTTGTATCCAATCTTTGTCCCAAAACCTCAGATTGGTACATGTGGTTTGCTAGTAGTGTTGATTACTCCTTGTAGTTGATGCTAGTTGGTTTATTTGGTGGAAGATCATATGTTCAGATCCTTTATGCATATTAATACCCCTCTGATTATGAACATGAATATGATTTGTGAGTAGTTACGTTTGTTCCTGAGGACATGGGAGAAGTCTTGCTACAAGTAGTCATGTGAATTTGGTATTCGTTCGATATTTTGATGAGATGTATGTTGTCTCTGCTCTAGTGGTGTTATGTGAATGTTGACTACATGACACTTCAGCATTGTTTGGGCCTAGAGGGAGGCATTGGGAAGTAATAAGTAGATGATGGGTTGCTAGAGTGACAAAATCTTAAACCCTAGTTTATGAGTTGCTTTGTAAGGGGCTGATTTGGATCCACATGTTCCATGCTATGGTTAGGTTTACCTTAATACTTATTTTGTAGTTGCAGATGCTTGCAATAGGGGTTAACCATAAGTGGGATGCTTGTCCAAGAAAGGGCAGTACCCAAGCACCGGTCCACCCACATACCAAATTATCAAAGTAACGAACGTGAATCATATGAGCATGATGAAAACTAGCCTGACGATAAATCCCATGTGTCCTCGGGAGCGTTTTCCTTCATATAAGAATTTGTCCAGGCTTGTCCTTTGCTAAAAAAGGATTGGGCCACCTTGCTTCACCTTATTTACTTTTGTTACTTGTTACCCGTTACGAATTACCTTATCACAAAACTATCTTTTACCGATAATTTCAGTGCTTGCAGAGAATACCTTACTGAAAACCGCATGTCATTTCCTTCTGCTCCTCGTTGGGTTCGACACTATTACTTATCGAAAGGACTACGATAGATCCCCTACACTTGTGGGTCATCAGCCGCGAAGGTACTTATTCCAAATGATGGTAAGCCAGAGTCT
Organism: Triticum aestivum; assembly: GCF_018294505.1. Taxonomy (NCBI): domain Eukaryota; kingdom Viridiplantae; phylum Streptophyta; class Magnoliopsida; order Poales; family Poaceae; genus Triticum; species Triticum aestivum. Next base: position 764,113,031 of record NC_057801.1, read on the forward strand.
CCCCTCCCCATTGGCGATTCTCCAGAGCCAGCGGGTCAGGAGAGCAATGTTCATGCGGCAAGAAGACAAGACCCCTAAAAGTGTGTTATATCGACTAGAAGGGGGTTGAATAGGCGATTTTTACAAATTCATCACTTAGGAATTTCTAGGTGAATAAATTCCTAACCAACGACACACTAGCAGCGGAATAAGTACTCAGGTATAAGCATAACAGAGCAAAAGCATAGTCATCATGATGAAATGAAAACAAGCACAGAGTACAGATAGCGTGAAAATAGGATAAGCAGACTAAAGACTATGTGACTGAAGAATTAGGATTGAGGAAATAGAGAAAGTCTTCAGTCAAAGTCTTCAAACAGTAATGATCAGGTTCATCAACACGTAACTGAGGAAATGAAAGGGTTGAGGAAATAGAACCAGTTGGCTTGGTGAAGACAATGATTTGGTAGACTAGTTCCAACTGCTATGACAGTTGTACGTCTGGTTGAAGCGGCTGGGTATTTAAACCCGAGGACACATTGTCCCGGACATAGAGTCCTCACTGTATTCTCCTTGAGCTAAAGTCACACAGACCTCGCCCAATCACTCATGGTAAGTCTTCATGTGACTTCCAAACCTTCACAGACTTGGTCACTCGGCGATCCACAATTCCTCTTGGATGCTCAGACCATGACGCCTAACCGTCTAGAGGATACACAGTCCTCAAAGGTAACAAGCGTCGGTTCCACACAGGAACAATCTCTTTAGTGATGCTCAATCATTTTGGGTTGTAGGTGTTTGGGTTTTGGGTTTGTCCTCACTTGATGATTTTCACTCAAAGTCCTCGGAGGATGGGATGCTCTCAATGACAAGTGTCAGTTTCTCTCGGAGCAGCCAACCAGCTAGTGGTTGTAGGGGGCGGCTATTTATAGCCTAGGGAGCAGCCCAACATGATAAGACATAAATGCCCTTCAATGATATAACCGTTAGGTGGGTAGATATTTTGGGACAGCTGGCGCATATCATAGCAACAGTCGGATATTTGAGGTTCAAAGTCCTCGGGGCTATCATGTTCCTCATTGTGTAGGCAATCCACACTGGTGTATTCCTAACTCCTCAGTAAGAACAAATTCCTCATAGACCAGAAGATCTTCGTCTCTGTCACTGAAGAAATTGAATGAACTGATATGAGATTTCCATGTCTTCACTCGAAAGGATTGGGTAGGTGTAGGATTTTGAGATGAGCATTACTTGGAAATCACTTTCCTTAGTATTACCTCGACCCCCTTTAATAGTACGGTGTTTCCTTTGACTCAAGAAAGAGAAAATGAAACTACAAAAACAAAAGTCTTCATGCTTCATAATCCTCGCATGAATATCCAAGTCTTCAAGGTCACACCAATTTCTTCACTTTCAAAATCTTCAGGAGAACCAAAGTCTTCAGCTGAAGACATACTTTTTAGGGGTCGACTTTCATCATAAATATCAAAGTCCTCGTCAACTTATAGAGCCTATGTACACTCATAAAGATATTAGTCCCTTAACCTATAAGTCTTCAATACACCAAAATCACTCAGGGCCACTAGATGCACTTACAATCTCCCCCTTTTTGGTGATTGATGACAAATAGTTTAAGTTTTTAACGGGGATAAACATACCAATTAACAGTGCTAAAATTTGAGGATTTTGATAGCAAGATATATAAGAACTCCCCCTGAAGATGTGCATATTTGAGGAATTTGCTTTAGATAGCAGATGCACATTGTTGAGTAATATCATGGGGATCTCCTCCTATATATTGTAATTCATACATGCATTTGACATATAATATGAAGAATGTGAAATGCATGATGAAATATGGTGTCTGACGAAATTCAACATGTGTGCATTAAGTACTTGAGGAAATAAGCATGCAGAAAGTAGTCAAAAGTATCAGACCACCATAGGACTTAAGTTTACAACTTGGCGAATCAAAAACTTCAGAAGAACAAGAGTTGTAACTTAGCAAAAAACGCCTATATAATAGACCCGCTTGAAGACTAACTCAAATTTCTCCCCCTTTGTCATCAATGACCAAAAGGGACGAAAGATGAGGACTAACGCCCCTGAAGAATATCATCATGATGTCGATGGAGGAGCGCCAGGGTTGTTGGGGTCATCCGTTGTTGTAGGGCCTGCCGCAGTGTCGTCCAAATCTTCAGCTTCATCTATCTCGCGCGATGAAGAATATGAACTGACGACCAGCTGAGGAACTTTGACTTTCTTGAATTTCTTTGATGGAGGCTGAGACCAGTCAAAGTCTTGTTGGTAGTCCATCTCCTTGAGTTCATCATCAGTGTATAGATGCATAAGAATAGCCCAGCTGTAGTTCGAAGACTTGATGCAGATAATGGTGATTCTTCTTCACAGTGTTTTGAGTAACGGTCATGTTCTAAAGAATTACACCAAACTGACGCTTGACCCACTTGTGATTTCTATCCACTTTCTGATGAAGACTGAGGAGCAGCTCACGATCAGTCATTATACATGGAGAAGTGGCTTGAGGATTTTTCTTTGAAGCATTTGCAACAGTGTCATGTGTGGCAGAGTCATCATTGGTTGAGTAAGATGCAGCATTGCGAAATTGACCATCCAAAGGACGAGTGCCTCCATCAATAATAGCAGTCTTGCCCTTCTCATCAGCTGATGAAATAGTCCGTTTGAGGACTTCAATTGGGGGCAAATAGCTGAGATGATTCTAAAAGTCAGCCTTGTAATAAATTGAAGACCTTGATATGATGAATTTCATGATCCAGGGAGTGTAAGGCTTCAACTCAAAAGGTGACAGAGCATCATTGGCCAAAGTCCTCATGAAGAAATCGTGGTAATTGATAGGAATACCATGCATGATGTTGAAAAGCAGATTCTTCATGATGCCAACAACTTCTTCTTCTTCAGAGTTGTGGCCCTTGATTGTACTGAGGGTTTTGGCCAAAATGCGATAAACGATTCTTGGCACATAGAGAAAATCCTTGATGAGGAAAGTGGTCCTTGGAGCTTGGCCAGCCTTCAAAGGGTTCATCAGTACTTGCATCAGATGATTTGACAATTCAGGTTCCTCATAAAGTTTCAGAGCGCCTTCAGTGGGAGGACTGACTGGGACGGCATGAAGAAATTCAGAGGCCGGAGCTTTGTAATGAGTGTTTTCAGTCATCCAGTCCAGTACCCATGAATTCACATCATCAACATTGCCTGTGAGATACAAAGTAGCATAAAATTGAAGAATGAGTTCTTCATTCCAATCGCAGATGTCGATGCAGAAGTTGAGCGGACCAGCGTCATGAAGAACACTAAGGATTGGGGTGAAACACGGAAGGGACTCCATATCCACATGTGGAAGGTGCTCATGGTCAAAAACTTTGTCCTTATCAAACAACAAGGAGGAATAGAAATTCATCTGAGTGGTAGTCCAAAAACGCTTGCGGCGAAGTCGAGCAGAGTCATATGAATTGAAGTCAGAGAAGAAATGATGCTCAGCAAAGAAGTCGTCAGCCTTGAACTTCTGCTTCTTGGAGTGAGGATTCTATGGCTTGGGCTGAAGATTTATAGTAGAAGTCTTCACAACCTCTTGATGCATAGCCTCAGGCTAAGGAATTTCAGGAGCAGTTTCTTCTGCAGTCTTGTTCTCCATTTCATCAGCACTAGTGGCTGGAACTTCTTATGGAATAGAATGAAGTGAAGCTTGATGTTCAGCAGAACTCGTATGAATTTCGTCAGTTTGGACTGGAGACTCAGGAAAGTGCTGGAGAGGAGTGGTCAGAGGAGAATTGGGATGATGTCTTTCCAATTAATCATCGTTCAGCACAGGAGTTGTAGACCCGATGTCCACATCCTCATCTTCAGCATCAATTTTTTCAACACCTGCCTCTTCAGCATCATTTTTTTTCAACACCTGCCTCTTCAGCAGTGAACTGAGGCATGGGCGATGATACCTATAGTGGTGATGGGATTGCATCCACTTCAATTTGTTCATCCAACCGCTCTGACGTAGCAGCAGAGGGATTCTCTTCATCATTGTCATCAGCGATGACATATTCCTCACCAAAGGGAACAATCTCCTTTGATGGCATGCTTGACAGAGGAACAACATCAATCGGATTTTCGAAAGAGATTGTCAAAGTCTTCACTTTCTTCGGAGTGAAGACTCTAAGGTAGTAGATGCTTTCCTTCTCTTCACAGTTTCCCTTTCTGCAGCCTTTGTCTTCTTCACTTCTGATGCAGAAGGAAGGTTGATGCTTTTCATCTATGATGACTTTGTAGGAGGAGCAGATGAAATAGGCATAGATTCTTCAGGCACAACTGATGCAGTTGCCCTGACAGGTTCATCAGGAGCTGGAATTTCTCAGCAGCCCTGGCACTCTCAGCATCATCAATAGCCTGATGTTCATCAGTTGTACTGGCATGTTCTTTAGTGGGCTGGGCAGATGCTTCACCCTGAGGAATTTCTTGTTGCGCTTCAGCAGCAACATTGGCCTTGAAGCCTTTCGCCAGCTTGATGAATCTGACCTTGGTGCCTAGCCAATCAGCATGGTATGAGTCAAATTCATCACTGGGAGCCTTGATCTCACACTGAAGTGTTACAAGTTCTTCAGTAGACATGTTGACAACATTTCTCTTTAGAAAGTGCTCCTTCTTGTACTGAGCTTTCTTCACTGACCTGGCCTTATCAAATTTCCATTTTTCTTCAGCGATAAAGGCAGTCAGCATGTGACTTTCTCCAGGTGAGAGGTTCAGATCAGGCAGAGGTGTGTTTGGGTCTTTGTGCCATAGATCTATGAAATCTAGGATCTTCTTTGGATCCAGCAGAAGTGGCACAACACTGTCTTTGGCACTAGCGGCACGGTGTTGTCAGTCTGTGATGATTTGAGGAAGTTCATCATCATCAACTTCATTTTTCAGTTGACGGAGTTTCAAAAGCAACCTGCTTCTTGTGAGGACTTGGCCTCGTGCCGCGTCCAGCAGCAGCCTTTTTCTTCAGCAACTTAGGCTAGGTTGAGGAACTAGCTGAAGCCCCTGAAGCAATAGATATGTCAGCGGTCCTTTGGCACGTGGCAAGATGCAATGGTGCTAAGGACTTTGCAGGTGCAACTGAGGATTTTGCTTGAGCAGGTGCTACACTTGATGGTGTTGCTTGAGCAGATGGCCGTGAGGGCTTTGATGAGCTAGGCCGTGAGGACATTGCAGAAAAAGAAGGTGGCTTCACAGCAGATTTCTTCAGCATAGCCTTCTTGGATTTGCTAGCAGAGGCCTCAGCAGCAGCAGCAGCAGCAGTAGTGTCTTCATTGAATTTCTTCATTGCTTCCATTGCTACCTTGGCCAATTTCCTTTGGCGCTTTGCCCATTCCTTGGGAAATTCCTTACCTCTTCTGATGCTTGTGGGATTAGCTTCTTGGCCTGGGGCCAATGGAGGTCTTGGGCATGGAGGATTGACAGCGAATTTCTTCATATACTTTGGAGTGACATAGCGATATTCTCTCCATTCTCTTGCCCATCTACGTTCGATCCGCTGAATGCGCACTTTGCGCTGATTTTTGTTTTCCTTGCCATGCGTGGCTTCATCACAAGTACAATATTCTTCATATATTTCTTCAGGGATTTCGAAGGCAGTGTTAGTTTCAGGCCGTTTTCCTCCCTTTCGAGGACGCTTTCCATCAACCATATTCTTCACCTGAGAATTCTGAACAATAGATGTCTTTGAAGAGGTATGCAGTTTTTCTTTGAGGAATGCTGCAAATGAGTTAAGTTGATGAGAACCTAGTGATTCAGCAGCAGGCATGTGTACTTGTGAATAGAGTACAGGTGCGAAGAATTTGGAGAGGCCATATGCGTTCTCAGAACTTGTTTTTAAAAGTAATCAAGTTTGAGGAATTTGACCAGGGGAGTCTTTGAGGAATTTCACTAAGAGTTCTTGTCTTAGGTTCCAGAGTTGTATAGATTGAAAATCCACACAATTGAGGAATCTTGAAGAAAAATACATCTTAGAGAAATAGATCAAGAACATAAGCAACTGTGGTGTTTAAGGATATGAAATTTTAAGAATAAACACCTTTTGAAGATTTTGTGTAAATCATCAGAATCAACAAGGGCAGTAAAACTGAATTTTATTTACCCTTGACAAAGAACACGACGAACTAAGAGGTGAACAATGGAAGTTCGTCTGTTTAGATCTTCCCCGCCCTAACTTGGCAGAGGAAGACAGCTACGGCGGCAACGGAGGTGAAGTTTTCTGTGGCCGGCGCGAGTACAACGGCGATGAGGTCGAGGCAGCGAAGCTCTTCCTCACTGACGATGATGGAATGTAGCGACGGCGCTAGGTCAGGGAGCTCAGCGAGGGAGAGAGATCGAGCGGAGTAAATGAGCTCAGGGAAAGGGGAGGGGTATTTATAGCCGAAGTGAAAAAACCGCTCGTCCAAGGAAATTGGATGAACGTGCCCCTAACCCTTGCTATCCTAGGGACATGTGTCACCCACATACTGAGAAGTGGAGATCGTGGGTGAGTAGTTTAATCCTATCGTGGGATGCGGAAGGATTTGAGCGGCAAAAGCTGGAAAATTAGAATGGAAAAATTTTAATGTTTCGTTTGCAAAAAAATTAGCTGTCAACGACACAGTGAAGATTTTGAACGGGTTTCAAATAGAACGCACATGAAGAATTTGTGAACAGACTAAGTTGAGTTAAGCATAGAGGGGGAATGGGTCCGATCACATTCACTTAGATGAAAAAGCAACTTGAAGAATTAGCTATAAGTGAATGTTGTAGAGGATATGAAAAACTCAAATATATATGTAGCAATGAAGAGCATAGTCGGAAAGACTGAGAAAATTGCAAAGTTGAAGAACTGAAAAAAAAGAAATTGCTAAAACTCAAATTAAAGATTTTCAACTTTGGTTGGTGGCGTAACCCACCGTATAAGAATGGTGATTTCAGACACCGCGTACAATTGTCGCAGGGTTCTGAGAATCAAATTCTTTATTAATTTCTTCACACTTAGAGGGTTAGTCTTCATTGATTGAAGAAAAACGTTATTTCGTGTGTTGCACATTTAAGTCATCAATTTTGCATAAGTGTTAGGATGTCTGTCCTTTTCAAAGAACATTCAAAGATTCTAAGATATTTAGCTCACACCACAACTTGCTAAATCTCTTCTCATCCAAGGGCTTTGTGAAGATATCTGCCATCTGATCTTCAGTATTTACGTGGTCGATGAAGATGTCGCCCTTCAACACATGGTCACGATGAAAATGATGATGAATCTGGATGTGCTTTATCTTCGAGTGTTGAACTGGGTTGTGAGCAATCTTGATAGCACTCTCATTTTCGCAGTAGAGTGGCACATTCTTCACATTGATGCCATAGTCCTTGAGGGTTTGTTTCATCCATAGCAATTGACCACAGCAAGATTGAGCAGCAATGTACTCAACTTCAGCAGTAGAGAGTGATACGCAGTTCTGCTTCTTCGAGGACCAACATACCAAGGATCATCCGAGGAAATGACATGTGCCTGATGTTGACTTGCGATCCACCTGATCACCAGCATAGTCAGATTCAGAATATCCAATGATATCAAAAGCCGAGCCCTTGGATACCATAATCCAAGTGTTGAAGTGCGAGCTAGATCGAAGAATATGCTTCACAGCCTTATGGTGTGATTCCTTCGGTGTAGCTTGAAATCGGGCACACATGCAAACATAAGCATAATATCCGGCCTAGATGCACATAGATACAATAAAGAGCCAATCATGGAGCGGTATACCTTTTGATCGAAGTCTTTACCATTTTCAACGGTGCATAGATGACCATTTATGGGCATAGGGATTTTGACGCCTTTGCAATCTTGCATGCCGAATTTCCTCAACACATCCTTGAGGTATTTCGCCTGGGATATGAATATCCCATTGTGTTATTGACGAATTTGAAGACCTAAGAAGAATTTCAACTCTCCCATCATGGACATTTGATATTCCTCACTCATCATATAGGCAAATTCGTCACTGTAATAGTTGTTAGTACAATCAAAGATAATATCATCAATATATATTTGGCACATGAATAACTCTTCATCATATGTTTTGGTGAAAAGAGTTGGGTCAAGTGAACTGGGTTTGAAGCCTTTCTTCATGAGGAATTCCTTCAATGTGTCATACCACGCCCAAGGAGCTTGCTTGAGGCCATAGAGGGCCTTGTTGAGTCTGAAGACGTGGTCTGAAAGTTTTGGATCCTCAAAACCTGGTGGTTGAGCAACATATACTTATTCCTCAATCTTACCATTGAGGAATGCACTTTTCACATCCATTTGATGTAAGATGATATTATGATGGTTAGCATAAGCAAGCAATATACGAATAGCCTTGAGTCTAGCAACAGGTGCAAAAGTTTCATCAAAATCAATTCCTTCAACCTGTGTGTAGCCTTGAGCTACAAGACGAGCCTTATTTCTCACCACAAGGCCATTTTCATCTTGCTTGTTGCAGTAGATCCATTTGGTGTCGATGATATTGTGCTTACGTGTGTCTGGTCGCTTGACAAGCTCCCACACATTATTGAGCTCGAATTGATGCAATTCATCTTGCATAGCTTGAATCCACGCGGGGTCCATGAATGCTTCATCAATTTTGGTGGGCTCCGTGATAGAGACAAACGCAAAATGCCCACAAAAGTTAGATAAATGGTGTCGCATTCATCAGCCATCTAATGGTTGATCCTTGTATTGTGTTGTAACTTTGTACTTAATCTTCTTTTTTGTTCTTCTTGTTGCTCGTATGGTTCTTCGGCCCGGTTTCCCTCATAAACAGAATCAATTTGTTTAGGTTTTCGATCCGGATTCCCTTATAAACTAGATCACTCTCTTAGTGTATGGCCAACTTTGAGTAATATACTCATGTGGGGGAACTCCCTCACCCATCACCCCGTGATTCCTCACAAAAATCATTAATGCAAGCGGCCTTGATCTTCACAAGGAGCTCTTTAGCAAGGCCACTACATAGGAGTAGGTACTAAAGTTGACAGTGCAACTTCCAATTTAACTTAGGCAGGAAGGCAGGCATGCATCTTGTGTGCTAGATAATCAATCTTAAAGGCTAGCTCCATCACATGCCTAATCCTAAAAGGGTATGGGTGATAGTATTATCTAATTAATGGTAAGTAATCAGATTACTACTACTTTATAAAGGTTCCCCGTTCCGAGGACTTTATCAAAGGTACCAAATATCACACACATGGCTAATGAATAATCAAATTGAGCGAGTGAGTTGGTGTCTTTTACCTCCAGCGTCCATAAAAGTTGGTGCCATCCGATCCAGTGGAGCACAAGTGAGCTCCGCTCTTCGTTGTGTGACTGCGTACTTGATCTCTGCTACTGTGTGAGGTACGTACGAGTAGGAACTATTTCACCTAGATTATGGCCATGTTTTGAGTTTGATCTATCAGGATTCTTCTATTGTGCCTAATAACATTGCAATGCATGTGGTGGTCTGTCTAGTCTAGTTTAGATTCTGTTTGGTTCGAAGATCACATCAGCCTTGATTGTATGTTGCTTACGATTGCCATTATTTCTTTCACAAAATAAATAAATAGTGAAAGAACATCAAAATCAAGCATGCAAGTATCACCTTTCTTTCATCTTGGCTGCAGTAAACGCAACAGATAGATGGCAAACAATACAACGACAACTGATGTATCAGGAGGACAGTCACGGATGGACGAACGGATCCTAGAAGCAGCCACCGATGGTGATTCCTCATCAATTAAAGAGTGGGCCAAGGAGAATCCAGGCATTCTGCTTGGAACAAGCCCACAAGGGAACAACTGCCTCCACATCTCCACCATCCATGGGCACAAAAAATTCTGCATGGATGTGCTGGAACTAGAGCCGTCTCTCCTTTCAGATGTCAACTGCGAGCACGAGACGCCGCTTATCATCGCTGTAACACTTGGCCATGCATCTTTGGTTTCATATTTACTCGAGTGCTGCCGCAAAGAAGAAGAATTGAGGCGGACAATCTTGCAACAAGACAGGTATGGATTCAACGCACTTCACCATGCCATTCGCAACGGCTACCAGAAGCTCGCGCTGGAGTTGATAAAAGCAGAGCCCGCCCTGTCTAAAGCCGTGACCAGGTACAATGAGTCGCCCATGTTCATGGCCGTGATGAGGAATTTTGCAGATGTTTCCGAAAAGCTATTAGCCATTGTTGATTCTTCCCATGTGGGAAAGTATGGCCGCCATGCTCTTCATGCTGCAGCTAGAAATGGAAATGAAGGTGAGACCTGTGGATTACAAGTTAAATATAGAATTATATATGTATGTGCAGCAAACTAGCTCTAGGATTTACAACTTGGAATTATCCAGAGCTAGTGTAGTTCATGTGTTTTAGTATTGTGTTATATATTATCACTACTAAACTAAACAGTCGAATAATCGATTTTTCTACGTCATTTTTTGTACCAAAGACTTGTCCTAGCATCATCGCTGTGCTCTTAACCCATCGTTCATGCATGTCTTGACTTGCTTTCAGATATTGCGGACGAAATTTTGGAGAAACGTTCTCACCTGGCCAGAGAAGCTGACTCGGATGGGATTACTCCAATACGAATGGCTGTATCTCATGACAAGTCTGACGTGCTGATCACATTGCTGCAACATGATTCTTCTTTAGCATATGAAACCGACAAGACTGGTTATCCTCTCCTCTGTTCGGCCGCTACTCGGGGTCAAGTTAATGTTGCTCGAGTGCTTCTTCTCTATTGCCCGGATGCTTTTTATTGCCCGGTACTCAGAGATGGTACGGCAATTGGAAAAAGTTTGACATGCCTTCACATAGCTGTACAGAACGGTCATCTAGAGTTCGTCGAATTTATCTTGAGGAGGCCGCAACTTCGGAAACTCATTAACATGCAAGACATGGATGGAAAAAATGCTCTGCATTACGCAATCCAGCAGTGTGATCCTAAACTTGTTGCTGCATTACTGGCTCATGACGATATAATAGACACTACAATTCTCGACAACCATGGTAACTCAGCGGCTTCGCAATTATCGAGCATTACTGATGAAGACAAGCCTTTAGACTGGGTACATATATGCTATAAACATATTGAATCATATAATATTATTATTGTAGACCTTATTAATTTTTTGTGTTCCTTGTTTTTAATTGAATCCATGCAGAAGGAAGTGCACGTGCTTATGTGAGGAGCTGATCCCAATGATGATGACATCTCATTGTATAATCTAAGCAAGGTAGCCAAGCAACGGGAAACTATTGAATCAAGGAAGGAGAGGCAATCTCAAACTCAAAAATACACAAACAACACGTCATTTGTGGCAATCCTACTTGCGACAATAACCTTCACCGCTGCTTTCACTCTACCTGGAGGATATAGCAGTGATGCTGGAAGTGCGGGACTTCCCATCATGTCTAAAGAGATTGCATTTCAAGCATTCTTGGTCTCTGACACCTTAGCAATGTGCTCTTCATTTGTTGCGGCCTTCATATGCCTCATGGGAAGGTGGGAGGATGCTAACATCACAAATTATTATATCTCCGTTACTAAGAAGCTTACTTGGTTTGCATACATGGCAACAATTACAGCTTTTGCGACTGGTTTGTACACAGTGCTGTCCGCACGTGTCCACTGGTTGGCCATTGGGATTTGCTCTGTGGTAGGTTTAGTGCCCTTTCTTACTATGTTCATAGCGAAATGGCCTATCTTGAAGCTCAAGTTTCGCCAAACTTGTCGTGGCTTGAGGCTCAAATTTCGGCAACGCCAAACTGGCAAATCCAAATCCAATGACACGGTCTGAGCCGGACAGTTTGTTTTATGGTTATTCTTTCTAGTAATAATTTACAATTTATCTGTAATGAACATTGTTTGGATACATTATTGCAATATTACTTGTTAATTCATTGGGGGAAAACATTGTACAGTTCATTCTTGCATTCCGTTCGATGTTCATTAATTTGAAAGACAGCTCTAATGGTGATTAGTATTTGAAAGACGAGAATGGACGTAGCTACAATAAACATTTCTATGATAAAATCGATACGGTTTAACATAGCTACAGCCTACAAGTTGGATGTTGATACAGTTGATCTATTTTGAAACACCAGGACAACACATAATCCTCAAGATACAACAGGCTAGGTAAACAAGAAAAAACATGATAGGTCTTACAATCACACAAAAAAAAACATATCTTGGAGCTTAATTACCAGTGAATGTCTGTTTGGACACGATGACCAAAATATAGTATTCTTACCAAAAAAGGCTTTCGCCCCGCTTTATATATAAAGCAAACCGCCCAAGCCAAACATCCAACAAGGTCCAACACACACACACACACACACACACACACACACACACGCACACACACATAGGTCTCACGGGCGCATAGAGTAATCATAAGGGTTAATGTTGAGGGCACAACACAACAAGCCCTGAGAACAAAACACACACTCAACACAGCAACCCGAGCAACATCTAGTCGGGCTCCGGTGGAGGGTGCGGCAGCGGGGGAGCCACGCGGAAGGCCATCAAGCGAAGGTCGGCGAGGAGGGTGTTGATGGCGTCCCGGTCCTGGGGGCGGCTAAGCGGCCGCCAAAGCTGCAAGTAGCCACACATTTTAAAGATCGCGTCAGTCGCACGTCGGAGAGGCACTTTCTGAATAACAAGCTTGTTGCAGATGGTCCAAAGCGTCCAGGCAAGGACCCCAACACACAGCCATCTAATATGGCGGTAGCGAGGGGAGGAGGCGTGGATCTCCGCAAGTAAGTCGGGGAAGTTGGTGTTGCACCACTGTCCACCGACCGTCTCGCGGAAGCAGGCCCACAGGAACTGGGCAGTGGAGCACGAGAAGAAGATGTGGTTAGCATCCTCCACCATGCCGCACATGGGGCACATCCCATCTCCTGGCCCATTACGCTTGAGGACCTCAACCCCGGAGGGGAGATGTCCACAGATCCACTGCCACAGGAAGATCCTGATCTTCAGAGGCAGGCGAATGTCCCAGATCAGGCTAAAGGGCTCAGGGGATGACGAGGGTGCGATGGCTGCGTGTAAGGACTTAGTGGAGAAGCGGCCAGAGGGCTCCAGACGCCAAGTGAAGGAATCAGGGGTACCCTCGACGTCCATCGGCAGAAGGGCGATGTCCTGGAGGAGGGAGTCCCAAGCGGCCACCTCAGGGGGGGCGAATGGGCGCCAGAAAGCGAGAAGCCCTAAGCCAATAAGGGTCATCTCGACAGAGACCAGACGGTCAACCGCTATGGAAAATAGTTCCGGGAATCGAGCAGCCAGGCGAGAATCCCCTAACCAACGATCGAACCAGAATAGGGTCGAGGACCCGGAGCCAACCGAGATGGACGTGCCGATGCGGAGGAAGGGAAGGAGTTGGATCACAGCCTGCCAGAACTGGGAGCCACCAGAGCGCTGACAGAAAGCTAGAGGTTGGCCCCTGAGGTACTTATTTTGGATGATGGTAAGCCAGAGTCCTCCCTCCCCATTGGCGATACGCCAAAGCCATCGGGTCAGGAGAGCAATGTTCATGCATCGAGAAGACAAGATCCCAAGACCACACTGGTCCTTGGGTTTGCAGATGTCTGGCCAGACCACCATATGGTATTTCTGCTTGTCACCCTCGCCAGCCTAGAAAAACCTAGACTGGTATTTGGCGATCTCCTGATGGAGAGTCTCATGAAGGCTATAAAAGCTCATGATAAACCAGAGTAGGCTAGCAAGCGAGGAGTTGATGAGGATTACCCAGGCCGCTTTCGAGAGCCACCTCCCCATCCAGGGCTCAACCCGGTGCTGCATCCGGGTTACTGACGGGCGAAGGTCAGCCACTGTGAGTCGCGAGTCACTAATGGGTATCCCCAAGTAAGTCGTGGAGAAGGTACCAAGGCGGTAGTTCAGCAGGTCAACTATGGTAATCTGGGCCTCCTCCGGAGGATAGCCAAGGATCATCACTTCGCTCTTATCAAAGTTGATCGTGAGCCCAGACATCTGCTGGAAGCACAGGAGGAGGAACTTCAGGTTGGCTATGTCGGACGCGGAGCCCTCCACGATTATAATGGTATCGTCTGCATATTGTAGGAGGGAGACCCCTCCCCCTCCTACCAGATGAGGGACTAAGCCATTAATATGGCCAGAGGCTTTGGCCTTGTCCAAGATGACAGCAAGGGCATCGACCACCATGTTGAATAGAAATGGGGAAAATGGGTCACCCTGGCGAACCCCACAGAGAGTGGGGAAGTATGGCCCGATCTCACCGTTAATGTTAACTGCGGTCCGACCGCAGGAGAGGAGCTGCATAACTCGGGTCACCCACCGGTCATGGAAACCCTTGCGGAGCAAGACTTCCCAAAGGAAGGGCCAGTGAACCGTATCATAGTCTTTATGGAAGTCGAGCTTCAGGAAGACCGCACGATGGTGCTTGGACCGGACTTCATGAAGGACTTCGTGGAAGACCGAAACCCCATCCACAATAAACCGCCCTTGAATGAAGCAGGTGTAGTCACCGTCGTCGCTGTCGTCGTCGTTGTCGCGCGCCTCGCCTGCGACGTCCCTGCTGCAGCCCTGGACGGGGTCGCCGACATGTGGCGGGGCGCTTGACGGACCGGCCTCGCCCTCCTCATCGTTGTCGATGACGAAAACACCGCCCTCCTCGGCGTGGTGACGGGCCTGGTGCTCTAGGTACGCCCGGCGCTAGCGGCGCACCTACTCACGGATGTAGTCCTTCTTCGCCCATTTGAGGGCGGACTCGTCGTCGGGGGCCACCATGTCGATGTGCTCCGGCTTCACGGGGAGCAAGCCCGGCTCGAACTTCGGCCGGACCAGGCGTAGGGAAGTCCTCGCCGATGCCGTCGCAGGCGGTGAGGGCTCATTGATGACGAGGGCACCGCTCCGAGCGCGACGCCCGAGCGGTGTCCCCTCCGGCTCGGGCCTGGCGGGGTGGAGGGCCGGCGAGCCCGAGCCCGACAACGAGGAAGACCCCGGCTCCATTCGCCGCGGCATCCAGGAACTGCCGTGGGAGCGAGAGAAGGACGGCCGCGTCGGGTACTCCAGCCACGGCACGTTGCCGGTCTTGATGCGGTCGAGGACGGCGTCGAGGGTGCGGCCGGGGATGCCCCACCACTCGCACCGTCCTTCAGCGTTGAGGCGGCCACAGGGAATGATGCCCTTGATGGAGGCGATCTACTCCTCGCGGCGGTGCTGGAAGTACATTGTCCACAGTGTTTCGCTGTCGGGTGCGTACCTCGGCTGGTTCCGCTGCTCCTCCGTCAGGGACGAGCAGATACGGGCGATCTCCGCCCGCCGTGCCGCCCCTTCGAGTACCGGCAGCACTGGGACGCCGCCGGCGCTCAGTCTCCACGCCCCTGGCACGCGCATGTCAGGGGGCGTCGGGTACTCAGCCTCGTAGAGGAGGCGCGCCTCCGGCTCTTGGAGGTGTCGGCGGCCGAAGCCATTCGTCGCTATGTCGTCGCCTGGGAACCTTTCGACCATGCTTTGCTCGTCGGCGGGGGGAATGGGGGAGGTTGTGGCGCTCACCGGCAGGGAGAAGGCTTTTGCGAGAGGGAGAGGGGGAGGCTGTGACGCTCAGCGGCGGGGAGTGGGCGCCTTTTATAGCCGAAGCGGGGCGTCGGGGAGGCGGCATGCAGGAGGACGTGTGGCAGGAGCGGCGCGTCTTCACTACGCCGCCCGTGAGGCATCAATGGAGGCTGACCGGCGCGACAGCCTTGGCATTGATTTCCGCGGGAACCGAAGCGATGAGGCGACGAAGCGACCGTCTCGCTGACTCGGCGGGCCCGCGGCTCTTTCGTGCCAAAACCACTTGCCCAGGCGCCCCCGGACGCCCCCCAGCGCGCCGGGTTCGGCCTGGGTCCGCCGGCGCTGATTTATGCCCAAGCCGGCGAAAAACGGGGTCCTGAGGACGTGACTAGGTCCTTTTTTGACGCCGGCGCAGAAAAATCGTCTGGGGAGACCGTGTTGGGGGCACGGCTAGAAATTCTATAACGTCTCCCCCCCAGTGTACCGCTGATAAGAATTAGTTCTGGATTCCTTGCACACTTACATGTAAGATCAAATACGACCAGGCTGCCTAAATTGTTAATAGTACAACGTTCTCTTGTGAAAATTCATTAGCATCTACTCCCTCCGTCCCAAAACATAAGATCATTTTTTACACTAACTATCAAGTGTCAAAAATGATCTTATATTTTGGGACGGAAGGAGTAGTTCTGATCTGTGTGACTCAATTGGTCAACTTTTATCTTCAATGAATGTCAGGACCTCGACTAAATGCCACATCGATCTAGCATGTAACACATCATATCACTTTGTGGCCTCACGCACGGTATTCCCACGGGTGTCGCCTTACCTTTGCCCGGGACCGTTTGCGCCTTTTGGCACATGTATACGATAGTGTCGCTAGCATCCATATGGTAAGGAGCCCGGGCTGACATGGCTAGTCGTAAACCCAAAGTGGCACAAACTTACAGGGACAGGCATCCATGACCCGGCATCGAACGTGTCGGTCATCAGCAAGTGAATCCGGGCTGTAGCACTGGGCTAGCAGGACTCCGGTAAACCGGGCTGTAGCGGGCTAACAGGACTCCGGTATTCATCGCGTGACATTTTCCCGACGGGACGGACACAGGAACGAAGAAGGACACATGCCGGCCAGCCTAAGTGTTCCGGAGCAGTAGCGAGCTACCATGGCTCAATGGAAGCACTAGGAGACATTTCCCGGTAAGAGAGGCTACTAGGAATAAACAACTAGATAGTCAGACCCACACATACCAAGCATTTTAATCATACACACAATATGCTCGATATGTGCAAATACAACAAGGCATCACAACATGACTCTACAACACAAGTACTTTATTTAAAGGCTCAGGGAGCCATACATATCATACACACAAGTACGGGTCACACGACCCAGCATTCAAGTCATACAGACAAACAAGCCAACAGCGGAAGAGACATATCTGAGTATAGACATCTAGTAAAATAAAAGAGGCTTGGGGAAGCCTGGCTATACTACATGGTCCTGCCGAGGGCACAAGATCGTAGCTGAGGTAACAAGCTAAACGTCGAAGTTCACGCGGAACTACCAGTGAGACTGAAGTCTCTCTGCAAAAACATAAAATAGGCAAACATGAGTACAAATGTACCCAGCAAGACTTACATCAGAACTATCTACATATGCATCATTATCAACAAAGGGGATGGTGGGGTTTAACTGCCGCAAGCCAGCTTTGACTCGGTGGCTATCCTGAACTACGACTGCAAGTAACTCTTTTGAGGTGGCGCACATGAGTCCACATATTCACCAACCAATACACCACTATGGATCCGCTCCCGTCTCCCTACGAGAACGCCATCCATAGCACTCACGCTTATCTTGCGCATTTTAAAGTATCCACTTTAACTTGTCTATGAACTGTTATAGGCAACCCAGAAGTCCTTTACCGCGGACACGGCTATTCGAATAGATGATGTTAACCCTGCAGGGGTGTACTTCTTCATACATGTTTCCACCACTTAGCGTCTGCACACGACATGTGCTCGGCAGACTTCAAGCGAAAGCCGACGTGGGTGTAGACCACGACCTACCTAAGCACTCAAGTCTCTAGTCCAGGTTTATCGCCTATTCAGGTTTCATCCGCAGGGAGTCCGGCCGAGGTTTCCACATACGGCCCCGAACGATATGTACAGGGTTCCGTGACACCAAACGGGCGCCCGGTTTACCCGTCCACGTGCCTACCGCATCACAGCCCACCCCTCGGGTCAGCGCTGCCCACGGCCTCCAGCATACTACAAACACCAGAAACTACTTGCAACTCCTGAACAAAGGACAAGGGTGATTAAGAAGTCGAGCAGGGTCATATTTCAGGGCCCAATGCATGGTAGTAGCTGAATCATGGATCACAAACACAGAACTCAGTTCCTAAGGACGGCTTCAATGAGACAACCCACCATGTACTCCTACATGGCCTCTCACCGCTACCTTTACCAAATCGTGTTCACACACTTAGCTCATACACAGTAGGACATGTTCACACACCTTTGATTCATCCCCGATGAATCAGACCTGGCTCAACTCTAAGCAATAGCAGGCATGACAAACAAATATGAATGAGTAGGCACAACAGGGCTCAAACAACTCCTACTCATGCTAGTGGGTTTCATCTATTTACTGTGGCAATGACAGGTCATGCAAAGGATAAAGGGGTTCAGCTACCGCAACAAGTAACAGAAGAAATCATTGTTGTCCTAATGCAATAAAAGAGAGCAAGAGCGAGAGAGTAGGATTGTATCGGAATGAACAAGGGGGTTTTGCTTGCCTGGCACTTCTGAAGATAATATAGTTCTTCATCGGTGTCATTGAACTCATCGTCGAAACCACGTCTATCGGGAGGGAACAAATATCGGCAACAGAGAAAGAAACACAATCAATGCAATGCACAAAGTGATGCATGCTATCACATGGCAATATGAATGTGTTTTGGGCTCATTCAAGCTAGAACAGATTGAGATGAGTCCATTTGAACCAAAGATTCAAATGCAAACCCATTTTAAGAGGTTATGTTAGTGCATTACCTTGTTTCACCTAAACAGCAAGGTTAAAATGTTCTAACATGCATGCAAATGGTACAGATGGATAGATTGCATTTTTCTGATCATTTTTCATATATAAATTGTTTGATTTGGAGCTACGGTTGATTTTCTATGATTTTTAGAAGTTTTGGTTATTTTCTGGAATTTCTTGTATAAAAATAAATCCAGAAAATACTTATTGCGTCAGCATTACGTCACTGTGATGTCAGCAGTCAACTGGGTCGGCCAGGTCAAACCTGACCAGTGGGACCCACTGGTCAGTGACCCAGTTAACTAAGTTAGTTAGCCCTAACTAACTGGGCACGCCCAGTAGTCAGTGACTGTAGTAACTAACCTAACTAGTTAATCAGTGCTAACTAGAGTAATTAGTCAGGCGGGGCCCGCAAGTCAGTGAGATAGAGGGGGAAGTCAAACCGGGCAGTGGGGTCAACCCACGCCGGTGAACGGGCCAGCGGTCGCCGGCGTTTAGCCGCCGGCGAGTCCAGACGCGGCGGAGCGCTGCGGGATTCGCCTACAGAGTGTCGTTTGGCGCGCTAAGCACAGCTACGGGATGCGGATGCTCGTCCGCATCCAACCGTGGTGGTGGCGCGGCCGGGGAGTGGCCGGAGTGGCATCGGGGACGACCTTTGGCGGCGGCAGTAGCTCGGGCAATCTCGGGATGGCGCTACAGAGCACGGGAGGAGGCGCTGTGGGTGTCTACGGGCTCATGAGATTGTGGTGAGCACGACGGTGGGCTCGGGAACGAGCTGCGGTGGCTGTGGCCACGGCCACGCCATGGCCGGCGGCGAGAAGCTCTCGGCCGCGGTGGAAAATGAAGCTAGGGCATGAGCGCGAGCTTGAGAGAAGAGGGGAGAGGAAGAGGGGCTCACCGAGAGTGCATAGGTGGCCTCGGCGTGCTCGGGGAAGGCTCGGTGACGGCGGAAAATCGCCGGCGATCTCCATGGCCGAAGGAGGAAGAACGGGGCGGGGACGGTGCGCCGGGGCTCTTCTGGTCGCGTGAGACGACGAGGAGGACGAGGGAGGACCGGCGGAGCTCGAGGGCGTGTCAGAGAGGCTTGGGGATGGCTGCGGCCGCGTGAGCGCTGGTCGGCAGCGACGGCTGCGCTCGGATGAGCTCAAGGAAGAGAGCCAGGGAGGGAAGAGGATGCAGCGGGTGAGGGAAAAGAGCGAGGGGACACGGGGCGTCGTCGTGGCGTTGCTGGGAGGGGCCGGGGAAGCAGGAGGTGGCCGGGGCAGCGTCGGCGCTCGCCACGCACCTGTTTGTCCTCCTAGCAGAGGAGGAAGATGACAAGGGGGCGTTGGTGGGCTGGGCAGCCAACTGGGCTGCCAGCAGGCTACAATAGCGGGCCGCGGGTGGGTGCAGGTAAGTTTCCCTCTATCTCAGTCTCTCTTGTTTCTGTTTTCTATTTTGTTTCTCTGTTTTGTTTTAGTAATAATGCTAAGCCATTTCTTAAAATCCTGGAAATAATTATGGGTGCTTTCTGAATTATTCCAGTGACCCTTAACAATTTCCAACATTTTTGGAGCATCTAAAATATACATAGCATTTAAATAGCCCCAATTCAAATATGTTTGGATTAATTCAAAGTCCAAATATGTCCTGCAAAAATGTGAACCATTTTTCGTAGATGCTTCCACCTTGATCCAGAAATGATGAACATTTTTAAAGGGCATTTTGAAATCATTGAAAAATATTTTGGTTGAACCTATTTGAATTCTTTTTGATGCTAGGGTTTGAACATCCCCATTTCAAGTTTTCAAAAGAATTTAAACATGATGCATGGAAGCTAAAGCAAAGACAAGCAAGGCCTGAACTGGGGATGTGACAACTCACCCCCACTAAACAAGAATCTCGTCCCGAGGTTCAAGCATAGGGTAAGAAGACACAATGACACAAGCTAACACGATCTTCACGATCCAGGTTGCACTTCAAATGAACGTTGATTCGATCACCATCATTGTCTCGATGTCTTGCTCTAGGAACTCCTACCAACATGACAACGTGAGGAAAAAGAAACTCTAGAAGGATCAATCTTCTCGAAGATCGAGCAACTCATGATCAACTCACGGAATGAGACATAGAAACATTTCATGAGCTGAGACGCGAAGCACACATCCATAGGAATGGAGTGAAGCAGAAGACGAAGGTTCACTAGGTAGACAACAATTTCACGCTTTAAAAGGTGTTGAACGGTTGTCAACGTAGCGAAGAGTTGAGTTTTCCATGATACCAAAACGAGACACCTTAGGGATGGTGACTCATAGATATATCCCCTTAAGTGGAAAAAAGAATTACCTTTGATTCAAAGATCATTGAAACTCTTTATACCAGCCTAAGGCAAATCACAATCGATCATTTGAAGGAGTCCGAAAGAATGACATTCTCGGACCAGAATGGATGATGTGGATTACCTTGTTGAAGACAAGACAATGGATGATTTTGCTTATCATCGGAAATGGATGGAACCCATGGTAGGACCACTTTGAGGATGATCCCGATCAGTAATTACTGAGGAGGGTAATCCAGAGTAGGGTGGCACGATGGCGGTGCAAGCTGGGAACAACATGCAAATGATGGGAATGATTCTGGTAACTGGGGAGAACCGCATCAGAAGAGAGTGAATCCACTGTCTGAAAGGGTTATAGCATAACCGAGGAAACTGAGAGCACTATGCAATTAATGCCGGCGATAAACCTAGCACTTGTGCCTGCTCTCAAGAACTTGAGCATTTCCATATTCATCAAGGTTTTACCAACATCCGTGTCAGGGATCCTGGCAACACAACATACTACCATGATGAATGGTGATGGACGATGCAGATGCAAAAGGAGATAACACTTTCTCAGATTTCACCTTAGCGAAGCCAAGGAAACTAAATCTGGATGATCGACCGAGAAACATTTAGCACTCCGCTTCTAATGTTCTCCTTGATATGCTAGCGCAACCCATTTATTAAAATGGTTTGTTACCTAGAATCATCAAGTAAAAGGTCGGACTTCGGGATCTCAAAAATCCATAAGGGTCAACTAGGGAGTAAATCCCACGAAATCCTTATGGGGAGGTAGCCAACTTTCTCAATCAAGAGCCTACAATAATGGGTCTTCCGGCTAGATGTGTTGGCCACGACATCCATTTTACCGGGTTACAAAGAGACCAATATTATAGTTCTTAGGAAAACGTTCCAACCATCATATCTGCCTGAGATTCAAATCTGGCTGGTGTCAGGATATTCTAGACTCATCAAGTCTAGAAAGAAAAATGAAAGTTTGCAACACAAATCGATGAGACGGCGTTGCGAGAATCTCGGGGAATGAACTACGGTAGCAAACTCCAAAACATAAGCAGTTTCTGCTACATACATATGAACATGCTGTCGCAGACAAGCATGACCACGTAGTAGTCTTATAATAAAACACTACCGAGTTCCGGTGGGGAACCATCATTGAGGATATCGGAATCTTGTGCATGACCTAGGATTGCACAACAACTCCTTTCTCTTGAACAAGTCAGTCAGTGGCTTGGTATGCTAGGAACACATATAGAATGGAGGCGGCCAACCTACCAACTCATAGAGTACTTCGCACATGTGCATGACCAACTTGGGACGATTCCAAAGGAAGCAAAAACAATCTTTCTCGGATCCACGGCGACAACTTACATCAAGTGCACGTGAATTAAAGAAAGTCACTTCTTTCATCCAAACATATCCTTCATGAGATAGTATGAAGGAAATGCTTTCAAAAGTTTCCAACACTAGCTTAATGTTCAACAGAATCATGGAGGAGATAAAAATGTTGCTGATGGGTTCAACAACAATTCATCCAGGTTTCCATGTAAGTGGAATTCCATAATTATGTGAACATGTGATAGCATTGGTCAGACCCAAGAGATATAATGGTGTATGCTTGAGGGATCAACCACGAGCAAGACAACATTAAGAACATCGTTGGTTCTGATTTGATTTGAGGATAGCCCACACTCAAATCAAAGTTTTGGCAAGACAATAGGTCCAACAACTGGTCATGAGGATCAATCGATGAAGATATCATCTTTCTTCAACACACATACAAGATATCCCTTAAGATGAACTAAATCGGACAAGCTTCCATCTTCCAACTCTCCAAGTTGTTGTTTAGCTTGACCAAACAGCTTAGGGGTAAGCAACACAGATTCTTGGAGAAGGGGTGGTTTACAGGAATAAACCAACTTGATCACGAACTCAACATAGCGGTCAGGTGACGACCTGGTGATACTTCCGAGAAGATATTCAGAAAATCACGAACCACCAGTATGTCACTAAGCTCGAGAACAATCTTGCTTCTCAAGGCAAGACAATATGATCAAATGAGCGAGGGATTGACAAAATCCAAACTCAACGACCGAAGAGTGCACCGGAAATAGGGACTAAGTAGCACAATCAACCTTAGGGTGACGATTCAATAATCAACACGCTAAGAATGAGGTTATCGTCCATTTAACTACCAAGCAACGGAGTTGCTAGCAGTATTGATTTCACACACCACGATTCACTTGTCGGCACTCCGGTTACAATAACACGGAAACCGAGGAATGAACAATGATGGCAAGAAGTATCACTGTATCAAGAGTTCATAGGATGGTGTGCAATTCCCATGACATTCTTGATATAAAGATGGTAATACTCCAAGGTAGAACAGAGCAAAAGCTAGATTAGCAATTTGATCTGTGGAGTACGACTGCTTTGACCCAATCCTGGAAATGGACAAGGTACTGGAGTTTGTTTCTCCTAGTCATTCCAGAATAGAATGGCTTGACGGACCACAAGAGTAATAAGCATAGATAACACAGATGCACCATTACTCCTGACTTTCAATTGATAGACGATGGTCGGAATACAGATGAATAGGGACAACTCAAGGGGACATATATCCTTTTGAGTTGTGGATGCATAGATTAATATGTCGAACCAAGTTCAACAGGTTTCTTCCAGATAACCCATGCAGAAAGGTAGAACTGTTAGAATCACAATTATGAATGGAGAACTCATCGAGGGCACTCCTGTTGTGATCTTTTGATCCAACAAACTTCTGCCATAAGTGGTTCATAGTATTTGGAAGAAGGAAATACCACGGACCTCGAGGACTAATGCAAAGGTTACCAATAACCTAAAGGAACTAGCAAACACTATCAAGATGAAGTAAGTAGGGTGAATCTCGGGTTCAGAAACCCAGAAGTAGAATACCTACATACTAAGTGGCATCACGGGATGCTATCAAGAATAATGGCCAGAATCATCACACTGGGGCACAAAGCATGGCTAGATTACTAGATGATCCCCTAGGACACCTAGGGTCATAATAATAATTCCAACATATATGTCGAGGCAATAGAATACCTCAACTCAGCAATTAGTGTGATTAACCTGGCCCAAAGGAACATAAAAACCAGAGGAAAAGGATTTGCAAGTGCATCAGATTGTTTAGAAACCTGGGATGACTCGGACAGCATAACGGTTGTAAATGCTCAAAAAGATTTGAGACATCCAGCGAAAATGGTGGCATAACCACTTAACATCACAATATCAATGTTCCTAGACCAACTGTCAACATGCAGAAGTAGTAGAAACTGAACAAAGGCTTATATCCATCAATCATATAAGTCTATGGATTAGTAACACGTGATCCTGATAGAAAGAAGAGAAAGCCTAGTTCCTTAACCCCGCAGGAAAGATAAGATGACTCAGATCAGAAGGGCATGAGGTATAAGGAGTAAAAAGAGCCTTACGTCCCATCCCACAATAAATTCCCTTACATAACTAAAGAATTTCTAGACTCAACTTCGACCAGTTTGGCTTGGTAATCCTACAGGCAGTCAAGCTCTGATACCAAAGCTGTCAGGACCCCGACTCAATGCCACATCGATCTAGCATGTAACACCTCATATCACTTTGCGGCCTCACGCACGATATTCCCACGGGTGTCGCCTTACCTTTGCCCGGGACCGTTTACGCCTTTTGGCACACGTATATGATAGTGTCGCTAGCATCCATATGGTAAGGAGCCCGGGCTGACATGGCTAGTCGTAAACCCAAAGTGGCACAGACTTACAGGGACAAGCATCCATGACCCAGCATCGAACGTGTCGGTCATCAGCAAGTGAATCCGGGCTGTAGCACTGGGCTAGCAGGACTCCGGTAAGCCGGGCTGTAGCGGTCTAACAGGACTCCTGTATTCATCGCGTGACATTTCCCCGAAGGGATAGACACAGGAACGAAGAAGGACACATGCCGGCCAGCCTAAGTGTTCCGGAGCAGTAGCGAGCTACCATGGCTCAATGGAAGCACTAGGAGACATTTCCCGGTAAGAGAGGCTACTAGGAATAAACAACTAGATAGTCAGATCCCACACAAACCAAGCATTTCAATCATACACACAATATGCTCGATATGTGCAAATACAACAAGGCATCACAACATGACTCTACAACACAAGTACTTTATTTAAAGGCTCAGGGAGCCATACATATCATACACACAAGTACGGGTCACACGACCCAGCATTCAAGTCATACAGACAAACAAGCCAACAGCGGAAGAGACATGTCTGAGTACAGACATCTAGTAAAATAAAAGAGGCTTGGGGAAGCCTGGCTATACTACATGGTCCTGCCGAGGGCACAAGATCATAGCTGGGGTAACAAGCTAAACGTCGAAGTCCACGTGGAACTACCAGTGAGACTGAAGTCTCTCTGCAAAAACATAAAATAGGCAAACGTGAGTACAAACGTACCCAGCAAGACTTACATCAGAACTATCTACATATGCATCATTATCAACAAAGGGGATGGTGGGGTTTAACTGCAGCAAGCCAGCTTTGACTCGGTGGCTATCCTGAACTACGACTACAAGTAACTCTTTTGAGGTGGCGCACACGAGTCCACATATTCACCAACCAATACACCACTATGGATCCGCTCCCGTCTCCCTACGAGAACGCCATCCATAGCACTCACGCTTATCTTGTGCATTTTAAAGTATCCACTTTCACTTGTCTATGAACTGTTATAGGCAACCCAGAAGTCCTTTACCGCGGACACGGCTATTCGAATAGATGATGTTAACCCTGCAGGGGTGTACTTCTTCATACATGTTTCCACCACTTAGCGTCTGCACACGACATGTGCTCGGCAGACTTCAAGCGAAAGCCGACGTGGGTGTAGACCACGACCTACCTAAGCACTCAAGTCTCTAGTCCAGGTTTATCGCCTATTCAGGTTCCATCCGCAGGGAGTCCGGCCGAGGTTTCCACATACGGCCCCGAACGATGTGTACAGGGTTCCGTGACACCAAATGGGCGCCCGGTTTACCCGGCCACGTGCCTACCGTATCACAGCCCACCCCTCGAGTCAGCGCTGCCCACGGCCTCCAGCATACTACAAACACCAGAAACTACTTGCAACTCCTGGACAGAGGACAAGGGTGATTAAGAAGTCGAGCGGGGTCATATTTCAGGGCCCAATGCATGGTAGTAGCTGAATCATGGATCACAAACACAGAACTCAGTTCCTAAGGATGGCTTCAATGAGACAACCCACCATGTACTCCTACATGGCCTCTCACCGCTATCTTTACCAAATCGTGTTCACACACTTAGCTCATACACAGTAGGACATGTTCACACACCTCTGATTCATCCCCGATGAATCAGACCTGACTCAACTCTAAGCAGTAGCAGGCATGA
This sequence comes from Triticum aestivum, assembly GCF_018294505.1. Classification (NCBI taxonomy): domain Eukaryota; kingdom Viridiplantae; phylum Streptophyta; class Magnoliopsida; order Poales; family Poaceae; genus Triticum; species Triticum aestivum. The sequence continues at coordinate 764,139,386 of NC_057801.1, forward strand.
CAAACAAACATGAATGAGTAGGCACAACAGGGCTCAAACAACTCCTACTCATGCTAGTGGGTTTCATCTATTTACTGTGGCAATGACAGGTCATGCAAAGGATAAAGGGGTTCAGCTACCGCAGCAAGTAACAGATGAATCGTTGTTGTCCTAATGCAATAAAAGAGAGCAAGAGCGAGAGAGTAGGATTGTATCGGAATGAACAAGGGGGTTTTGCTTGCCTGGCACTTCTGAAGATAATATAGTTCTTCATCGGTGTCATTGAACTCATCGTCGAAACCACGTCTATCGGGAGGGAACAAATATCGGCAACAGAGAAAGAAACACAATCAATGCAATGCACAAAATGATGCATGCTATGACATGGCAATATGAATGTGTTTTGGGCTAATGCGAGCTAGAACAGATTGAGATGAGTCCATTTGAACCAAAGATTCAAATGCAAACCCATTTTAAGAGGTTATGTTAGTGCATTACCTTTTTTTACCTAAACAGCAAGGTTAAAATGTTCTAACATGCATGGAAATGGTACAGATGGATAGATTGCATTTTTCTGATCATTTTTCATATATAAATTGTTTGATTTGGAGCTACGGTTGATTTTCGATGATTTTTAGAAGTTTTGGTTATTTTTTGGAATTTCTTGTATAAAAATAAATCCAGAAAATACTTATTGCGTCAGCATTACGTCACAGTGATGTCAGCGGTCAACTGGGTCGGCCAGGTCAAACCTGACCAGTGGGACCCACTGGTCAGTGACCCAGTCAACTAACTAAGTTAGTTAGCCCTAACTAACTGGGCAGGCCCACTAGTCAGTGACTGTAGTAACTAACCTAACTAGTTAATTAGTGCTAACTAGAGTAATTAGTCGGGCGGGGCCCGCAAGTCAGTGAGATAGAGGGGGAAGTCAAACCGGGCAGTGGGGTCAACCCACGCCGGTGAACGGGTCAACAGTCGCCAGCGTTTAGCCGCTGGCGAGTCCAGACGCGGCAGAGCGCTGCGGGATTCGCCTACAGAGCGTCGTTTGGCGCGCTAAGCACAGCTACGGGATGCGGATGCTCGTCCGCATCCAACCGTGGTGGTGGCGCGGCCGGGGAGTGGCCGGAGTGGCGTCGGGGACGAGCTTTGGCGGCGGCAGTAGCTCGGGCAATCTTGGGGTGGCGCTACAAAGCACGGAAGGAGGCGTTGTGGGTGTCTACGGGCTCATGAGATCGTGGCGAGCACGACGGTGGGCTCGGGAACGAGCTGCGGTGGCTGTGGCCACGGCCACGCCATGGCCGGCGGCGAGAAGCTCTCGGCCGCGGTGGAAAATGAAGCTAGGGGACGAGCGCGAGCTTGAGAGAAGAGGGGAGAGGAAGAGGGGCTCACCGAGAGTGCATAGGTGGCCTCAGCATGCTCGGGAAGGCTCGGTGACGGCGGAAAATCGCCGGCGATCTCCATGGCAGAAGGAGGAAGAACGGGGCGGGGACGGCGCGCCGGGGCTCTTCTGGTCACGTGAGATGACGAGGAGGACGAGGGAGGACCGGCGGAGCTCGAGGGCGTGTCGGAGAGGCTTGGGGATGGCTGCGGCCGCGCGAGCGCTGGTCGGCGGCGACGCTAGCGCTTGGATGAGCTCAAGGAAGAGAGCCAGGGAGGGAAGAGGATGCAGCGGGTGAGGGAAAAGAGCGAGGGGACACGGGGCATCGTCGTGGCGTTGCTAGGAGGGGCCGGGGAAGCAGGAGGTGGCCGGGGAAGCAGGAGGTGGCCGGGGCAGCGTCGGCGCTCGCCACGCACCTGTTTGTCCTCCTGGCAGAGGAGGAAGATGACAAGGGGGCGCTGGTGGGCTGGGCAGCCAACTGGGCTGCTAGGAGGCTACAGTAGCGGGCCGCAGGTGGGTGCAGGTAAGCTTCCCTCTCTCTCAGTCTCTCTTGTTTCTGTTTTCTATTTTGTTTCTCTGTTTTGGTTTAGTAATAATGCTAAACCATTTCTTAAAATCCTGGAAATAATTATGGGTGCTTTCTGAATTATTCCAGTGACCCTTAACAATTTCCAACATTTTTGGAGCATCTAAAATATACATAGCATTTAAATAGCCCCAATTCAAATATGTTTGGATTAATTCAAAGTCCAAATATGTCCTGCAAAAATGTGAACCATTTTTGGTAGATGCTTCCACCTTGATCCAGAAATGATGAACATTTTTAAAGGGCATTTTGAAATCATTGAAAAATATTTTGGTTGAACCTATTTGAATTCTTTTTTATGCTAGGGTTTGAACATCCCCATTTCAAGTTTTCAAAAGAATTTAAACATGATGCATGGAAGCTAAAGCAAAGACAAGCAAGGCCTAAACTGGGGATATGACAATGAATGTAACATTATTCTATCAGTTGTGTTGTAATGGTATTCTGCAGTGACTACTGCAGCTTGCTGAATCTCGTGAGATGCTAAATTGATCTAATCCAAGAGTGGTAACCAGGGGGAAGGATGTAGCAGCCTTGAAGCTGTAGTTTTTTTTCTATCAAAACAATTATATGGTTGTACCGCATCTTCCATTGTATCAGGATCTCTTTTAGCTACACAAAAATAGACAGAGAATATGATGGCGTAATGAATACCAACTATCCCCACTGAGAGCAACGCTCCTCGCTCCAAGCGCCACACCCTGCTCACCTCCCTCCGCTCGCTGCCGCCGGCAGGCGTCGCCGAGCAAATCCCACATGGCTCAGCGGCGGCAGGGCCCTTTCCTCCTCCTGCTCAAGGTCGAGCGGCGCGGGCCGGTCGCATCGGAGGGAGCTTGGGCGCACGGACACTGGCGGCGCGGCGAGGCAACGCAAGGTGCGTGGGCTGGCGCGGTCGGGAGTGGAGCCACGCAGTGTGGGGCGGAAGCCCAGGGACAGCCAGGAGTTGTGGCATGCGTATGGGGCACATGCGGCCCTGATCTGGTGCGCATCGGTATAGCTCGATGGTCAGAGGCAGGTTTGCGCGGCGTCCTTCTGTCGTGCGGACTGCAAGGGTGCTCCGGCGGGCGGGGGTGAGGGCCTCTGCCTGGCTTGAAGGCATGACGCGGAGGACCTGACATATTCGATCGTCGGCGTGCTCGCGCGTCAATGCGTCCAGTGCAGGCTACGCTTGGCACCGCGGTGGTCCTCAGCCTCGGGTGGTACTTCACTATTTCTTTGTTGTCATGTGCTCGTCAGGGCACAACGATGATTGCTATGTCTGGTGGCTTTGCTCCTGGTCGGCCGCGGAAGGATCTGGCTTGGAGGCTGCTGTTTTGGCCGCCGGTGGCCTCTGCGAGGTGCATCTGGCTGCTTTGCGTGCCTTCTCAACAGGCTAGTCCTTGGTTGGTGGTCTTGCCGACACCAGTGTGGTTCGTTGAGGGTGTGTTTGGGAGCTCGGGTGAAAACCCTGTCTCGGCCTATGGCCTACGACCAGCGATGGCGACGTCAGCGGGTGTCATGGACCTTTTGAGAGGCATCGCTGCCTCACCCCTCAAACAGAAGGATTAGTCATAGGCTCAAGCCTTGCATGTATCTGACTTCCTTGGGGGAAGGAGTGGGTTTTGAAATGAGCGGATCGTTTGGCGTTCCTCCTGGCAACGGCCTGGGCTCCCTGCCTCGGTCGGCCTTGGCTCCGGCCAACGAGGGTTGGGAGGTGGTTCGGCGCGGCGCTAGCTCTTCTCCGACGAGGGCAGGGCTGGAGGTGGGGGCAGGCGCGGCGCTGACGCTAGTGGGAGGCCGTTTCTTGGCGTTAACTGATGTTGAGTCGGAGGACAAGGAGGACGTGGATCCGGCGGCGGAGGCAGGGAATCAGGCGCCAGCGAGGCCGTCGCTCGATGATTTCGTGGCCTGCGCTCAAGCGGCAGGGTGTGGCGCCGCGGGGGCGCGCCGCCGTTTCGCTCCGGGAGGCCGAGGGGCGCATGTGGTCGCAGTTCGCTTATGGCGGCCCTCTCCGACTACGGGCAGGGGCTCGGTGTCCCTTGGCGGTGCCGCTCGGGGAATCCGGGCACGGACGGCGGCTGCGCTCCTCGCTCTGGTGGACTCGGAGGTTGAGTGGCCGTGCTTGCCGTCGTCGGTGGCGGAGGTGGTGGCAGAGCCACAGGTAGAGGCGGGTGGCTCTGTCTCTCCGAAGGCTAGGGTTGGCTGCGCTGGGCCCGGGCCGTGGAGGGGCAAGTGGGCCGTGGGTCGGCCCATGTGTCAAGGCCGCTTGGTGCCGGAGGTCCGTGTCACGCGGGGGCCAGTGTGTCTTCCTGGGAGCGGGGGGCTGGCTATCTGTGGGCCTGTCAATCCCGACTGGCCCGCGTCGGGCCTGCCTCGGCCTCGGCCCACCCCTGGCGCCTATTTATGGGTGCGCCGCGGCTGCCTCGACCCCTCGCTAGGGTTTCCTGCATCTAGAAAAGAGGTGTGGCGCTGGGCTCACCTCGCCAGATCCATCTTCCTCATCTCCCCACCCCCTCCTCTCTCCATTTCGTTTGCGGCGGCGGTGATGAGCGGGCGGCGCGCGGAGAAGAGGCCAATGGAGCCCGTGATCTCGGACGAGGAGCGGCGGCATGAGCGAGACCTGTGGGAGAAGGCGAAGAAGGAGTTGCGTGCAAGATCAAGCGGCAGATCTGAGCGAAACCACGAGCAAGATGGGCGAGAGGGGAATTGGGGTCCTCCTCCCCCCTGATGGATACAACAACAGGAGAGAAGAAAGAAGAAGAAGGAAATGGCTCGACGTCGGGAGCTCGAGCGCAAACCAGCAGATCTCCCCCACTATGGTGGTGGCCATGGGGATCCTCTGGCCAAGAAGCCCAGGGCGTCGACCGAACCTCTGGCGGTGTCTCCCCCCTGGTGCGAAGGGCACAGCGGGCGAGCCCATTCCGGTGGAGGACGCGTCGGAGGCACTGGATGTGGAATGCTTCAAGTATGGGAGACTTGGCCACTATTAGTCCAAGTGCAAATTTCAGCCTCTGTGTGTCCTATGCAAGGAAGAGGGCCATGCTTCTGCGCACTGTCCGACGAGGGGTCGGCAGCCAAGCTTGCAGATCATGGGCAGCGCAATCTTAGGGGAGGGCTTCTTTTGTCCGCAGTTTGAAGAGGAGGAAGATCTTGAGGGCCCTTGGCTGCTCTCGGTGGGCAACGCGGCGATCCTCTCTGCTGAGCCGGGCTGCCTGAACCTGCGGGTCCTCAAGCAGGAGCTCAAGCACATGGTCACGGGGGATTGGGATTGGCAAGTCACTCAAGTGGGAGAGGACGATTTCATGGTGGTGTTCCCCTCTGCAGATCTCCTTCACATGGCTCGGACTAGTGGCAAGTTGTTCCTCTCCATTAACGACATCACTGCTAGGGTGCGGGATGTGGTTCATGAGGTGATTCCCCTAATGGTGATGCCAGAAGCTTGGGTGCGGCTCCACGGGATCCCTGAGAAACACCGCAAGATCGAGCGTATCAAGGAGGCTTTCAAGATGTTGGGCTGGCCTATCGTGGTCGACCAGCTCTCCCTCATTAAGATGGGTCCGGTGAGGATGAAATTGGCTTGCAAGACGACGGCCAAGCTGAATGGCACGGTTGAGGTATGGTTTAACCATGAAGGGTACCAGATCAAGGTGGAGTTGGAACGGCTGCCGCGGCGGTTGGGGGATGGTGGAGGTGCTCCGGGGGCGGGCCCCTCCGCTCCCCCGCCAGACAACCAGCAAGGAAAGGGCGGGCCACACAAGTCGGGGCCACACGCGGGCAACTCCTCCAAGGTTGCTGCCACCGGTGCAATTGCGACCAAATCTTCGGCGGTGGTGCCCCAAAAGGAGGCGTCTGGCTCCGGTGCGATGGTGGTGGGCCAAGATGTGGCGATGGGCGAGATGGCGGACGAGCATGATGATAGCATCCAAGACACTTCAATAGACACTAAGACATGGGAAAAGCTGGGTGTGATCGCGACTCAAGACACGGTTGTCAGCCTCCCTCCCCTCGCTCGCTCTTTGGACCCGTCCTTCGAAGTTCTCGGCTCCAGCTTGCCAGCTCTGAATGCGCCAGTGCCTCTATCGCTGGTGGCAATGGAGAGCGAGGCCTTGCCTGTCTCTCCAACGCGTGGAGGAGGCTCGGGGCTGGACTGCGTCCTCATGGACTCGGACCCTACACCGGCCTCGGACAGGCGCTTGTCGAGCGGCTCAGGTCAGCAGGCCAAGAAGACTGCTGGGAGGAAGGCAGGGTGCAAGACGGTGGCCTCGGAAGCTGCGGGTTCGGTGGCGGCGTTGGGGGGCGAGTTGGGTGCGGCTTTGGCGACGCCTGGGCCGGTAGCCAAGGCCAAGCGTTCAAGGGCAACCCCGGTGGCGTCTCGGGCTCCTAGCACACGCGCCAAGGCCAAGCTTGGAGACATGACCTCTCTGGAAAGTGCCAAGCTCCGTGCTGCTGACAAAAACATGGATGTGACAGGTAACCCTTCCCCCTCTTTTAAGATTCTGAATGCTTTCTCCGACGAGCATCTCGTTGGGATTCTTCACGATAGTGGCGCTGCGCTAGATTCCTCGTCTTTGGATTTGATTCCGTTAGTTCGCGCGCGTGAGGATGCTCAGGCCGCCCTTGCGGATGCAGCTGCCAGGTGTGCGACTGCACAGCCCGTGGACGGCCCGGCCGCAGCACCAGTAGGGGCTGGTGTTGTCGCCCTGCCCAATGAGGGAGTCGAGGCCGGGGTGGCCTCGGACTTGCCTTCTTCCAGCCGGATGCCGGCTAGGAAGCGTGTGGCCAAGGCGGTTACCTCCCGTGGAGTCCGCCTTCGCAACCGGATCATCTGATGCGATATATTTTCTGGAATATCCGCGGTTGCGGGCATGGGGGGCGGCGCACGCAACTCCGAGAGTACATGTCTAAAGAACGCATCGACTGTGTCGCGCTCCAGGAGACGATTAAGGCCGATTTTTCGTTTAGAGATCTTTTGTCGTACGATCTGCTCCAGCGTTTTGACTGGTTCTGGACTCCATCCGTTGGCCTCTCCGGGGGTCAATTGGTGGGTTGCAATAAGGATGTTTGTGACGTTATTCTGTGGGAGTCCCGTTCGTTTTACATCACTGCCATTGTTCGTCACCGGGTCTCCCATGTCTCTTGGGTGATCGTAAGTGTCTATGGGCCGGCTGACCATGCGAGGTCTGCTAATTTCTTGGGAGAAATCACAGCTCTGGTGGGGGCCAAACAAGGGTCCAACCTACCAGTTATGGTGGGAGGAGACTTTAACTTGATCCGCTCGGGGGCGGACAAGAATAACGACAACATTGACTGGGCTAGGGTGTCCCTGTTCAACAATGCCATCGCGTCCGCTGCTCTCAGAGAAATTGCGCGTACAGGGGCCAGATACACTTGGACTAACAAACAACGGGAGCCTGTTCGGTGTGTTCTCGACCGAGTGTTTTGTTCAAGTGACTGGGAGGCGTTGTTTCCCCTTTGTACCTTAGTGGTTGAAACGCGCATTGGATCAGACCACGTTCCTCTGATCCTGTCCTCAGGGGAGGACAACGTGCGTCGCAGTCGTAGATTCTTCTTTGAGACAGCTTGGTTTGAACACAAGGGTTTTGGCCAGCTTGTCACGAACCGCTGGACCTTGATTGGTAACTAGGTAGGACGCCAATGAGGACCAGTAGAGTTCTGGTCCTCTACGGCTGCGGCCTTGCGGGCTTACCTCAGGGGATGGGGGGCTAACCATGGCAGCGAGTCCAAAAGGGAAAGGGAGCGCATTGTGGAAGAAATCGCTCGCCTAGACGCGCAAGCGGATGTAAGAACCTTCTCTGGGACGAATGGGAACTTAGATACTCCCTAGAACACCAAGTCCTGGCTAATCTCAGGGCGGAGGAGGAGTATTGGCACCGCAGGGGCGGTGTCAAGTGGGTCGTGAAAGGCGACGCCAACACAGGTTACTTCCACGCGTACGCTAACGGCCGTAAACGCAAGAGTACTATTCTCAGGCTTCAAACGAAGAGTGGGACGCTGGTCACCCAAAATGAAATAGTTAAGTACATCTTCGACTTCTTCGTTGAGCTGTTGGGAATAGCCGAAGCAAAGAGTTTAAGTCTAAGGAAAGACTTATGGGGACTGCATGAGCGGATTTCGCAGAAGGAAAATGATGCCTTGATGGTGTCCTTTTCGCCCCAAGAGATCGACAGTGCGCTTGCTGGAATGAAGAACGACACGGCTCCATGCCTGGATGGCTGGCCGGTGCAGTTCTTCAAACATTTCTGGCCGGCACTTAGGGACCTTTTCCAAGCGATTATAAATGGCTTTGCCCTCGGTACGGTGGACCTGTTGCGTCTAAACTACGGGGCTATCTGCTTGATCCCCAAGGTCAAAGGGGTGGAATCAATTAAGCAGTTTCGGCTCTCATAAACGTTCCTTTCAAGATTTGTGCCAAAGCTTACGCTTCAAGGCTAGAGTCGGTCGCCCAACGTGTCATTAGCAAGAGCCAGACTGCTTTTCTTAAAGGCACGAACATTCTTGAAGGACCTATTGCTCTTACGGAGATAATCCATGAGTTAAAATGTACGCGCGGGCAGGGTGTTATCCTCAAACTAGATTTCGAAAAAGCGTACGGCCGTGTAAACTAGGAGTTTATACGGGAGGTCCTCCTCAAAAAGGGTTTTGAGGCAGGGTTCGTTCACCGGATCATGCACTTGATCTCGAGGGGCAACACCTCGGTTATTGTCAACGGCGAAATGGGGAAGTTCTTCCGAAATAGGAAAGGGCTTAGACAGGGCGACCCCATATCCCCACTCGTCTTTAACTTTGTGGCGGATGCTATGGAAGCCATGCTGTCCAAGGCCAGGGAGGCCGGACACATCAAGGGGCTCGTCCCACACCTCATCCCGGGTGGTGTGACACACCTACAATACGCAGACGACACTTTGTTCTTGTTCAAGCCGGATGACCATAGTATTGCTACGATAAAGCTCCTGTTACTAGCCTTTGAGCTCCTCTCTGGACTCAAAATTAATTTTCTTAAGGGCGAGGTCATTACCATGGGGATGGATGACCAGCAAAGTTCGTGTGTCGCAAACCTACTTAATTGCAAGCTAGGGAGCTTCCAAATTAAGTACCTAGGGCTTCCTATCTCTCACCGCAAACTTTCGATACTAGAGTGGGAGCCCCTGGACGGGAAAGTGGCCAACAGGGTAAGCCCGTGGCGAGGGTGATTCATGTCCTCCGCCGCGAGGCTTATTTTGACAAACTCGAGCCTCTCTTCTCTTCCCCTCTTCACTATGGGGATGTTCTTACTAGCCGATGGTGTGCACGCCAAGCTAGACACCCCGAGATCCCGGTTCTTTTGGGAAGGAACTGGCATCAAGAGGAAATACCACCTGGTAAAATGGGCGGCGGTTTGTAGGCCTAAAAAATTCGGAGGATTGGGAATCCTCAATTCCAAACTAATGAACGTTGCCCTCCTTTCCAAATGGTGGTGGCGGATGGCCCAAGATGAGTCGGGGCTCTGGGCTCAGCTACTAAAAGCCAAGTATTTTCCGAATGGGAACCCCTTCACAGCCTCGGCCAACAGCTCCGTGTTTTGGAGAGGGATCCAAGCGGTGCGGCCTGCTTTTGACATAGGGGCCAAATTCCAGATTAATAATGGCCAATCTACTCGGTTTTGGCTTGACCATTGGCTGGGTGCCTCCCCCTTTGGCAAAGCCACCCCAACTTATATCGGATCGCCACAAACATTAACATCTTAGATGGGGAGGCAATCCGCAATGATCCTCCGGCGATTCACTTTATGCGGGCCCTAACGAACGACGAGCGTGCGTCTTGGGAAGGGCTGGTTCAGCAAATCGGTACCAACCGCCTAGGGACAGGGGTTCACACAGTAGAGTGGAGCTTGACAGCTTCAAGAAAATTCACGGTGCAGTCCCTTTATAACAAGCTAACTGGAGGGCCAGCGCTTGACATAGCTAAGGGGCTGTGGAAGGCAGGCCTGCCCCTGAAGATTAAAATCTTCATGTGGCAAATGCTTAGGAATAGGCTGCCTACGTCGGATAACGTGGCCAAACGAAACGGTCCGGCTGATGGTACCTGTACAATCTGCGGCCAAGGTGAAGATGCGAATCATGTATTTTTTTAGATGTCGCCTGTCCAGGTTCGCGTGGAGCGCGGTCCATGAGGCCTTCCACACGAACTGGAACCCTGCCTCGGGGAACCAATTAGTCTCCATTCTCAAGTCCACGAAAGGGACTACAAGGAGAATCGCCTGGTGTTGCGTAGGGGCGCTGCTATGGGCTATTTGGACGACGCGTAATAAAATTATGATTGAGAAAAAAATTCCTAACCATCCTGCAGATGTGATCTTCAAATGCCACCTATTTCTTCAGATGTGGACCCCACTAGGGAAGGAGCGCGATGTTGAGCGTATGTCAGAGGCCATGGCGCGCATCAAGACGATTCAGATGATGGCAAGACAAGATCTGGCGAGTCACTGAAGCTTTTGGAGTTCTTCTATGGAGTGTTAGTTTCTTAGGTCGCTGCGTTGGCTGGTTTGGTCGGCTGTATTATTTCCGTCGCGATGAACCTTATGCTATGTCTCATGCTGGGCGTTGACTGTTGATACTATGTTAAGCTTGCTAAGTTGTAACCGTTTGAACCTGATGCCTTTCGGGCTTTATTAATTTAAAGCCGGACGCTCCTAGCGTCTTCGTTCCAAAAAAAACCTCATACACAGGCTGGCCGCTGCAGCTTTAGGGGAAGCCTTAGATCTGTGTGATCGGCCAAAGATGGCGCCTTGGTGTCATTCTCTCTCTTGAGGGCTCTTTGGAGTGGGGCATTGGCAAGAGGTGTCGATGGAAGATGGTACTGTTGGCGTCAAGGCTTCTGTGGTACCGATGGTGGAGGCGAGTGAGGTCGGTGGCAGGGCATGGTTGCGGTAACCGACGTGTTCGTGGGATTACCTCGGGTTGTTTTGTTGCGGTGAAGTCGGAGCTGCGGCGGCGGGGCCCTGTAGTAACGACAGGCAGCAGGTGGTCATCCGCAGCGCCGGCCATGCATAGTCCTCCTTCGGAGCTCTCCATTAGAGTCGGAGATGCGTTGCCCTCGATGCAGGTGGGTCTTCTTGTGTTTCCACACAACCTCTACACTGACGGCTGGGTCGATGTTCGTCTTCAACGAAGTCAAAGTCACTTGCTCGGAGTTCAGGGTGGGTGATGATGCCTGTTGAGGAGAAGCGATGATGATAACGCACGGGTGTCTATTGACAAGGCCCTCTTTGTTGAGGTGTGTGTGTGTGTGTGGTTTCTTGTGTGCCGCTTAGCGGATTGTGGTGATTTTAGTCCGGTTTTCCGTTCATTAACCAGGCAACTCTCTCTTGCTTAATTAATGAATTCTCTTTTTCTTAATTAATGGATGAGGCAAATATTTTGCGTCAGTTTCAGAAAAAAAATAGACAAAGATGAAGGTAGTCTCCCTGCCGGAGATAATGCTACTCATAGGATAAATTTAAAAAATGACACTAGCATAAAGTGGCACGTAAGATTGATGGTGAGGCAACTGTGAATCAAAGAGACATAATAATGCTTGAAAAGCTAAATGAAGACGCTGACGATGAGGAAGAGCCTCCACCTCCATCAGATAACGAAGAAGATATATGTGACGGTGATGATGAGACCGGTCGACAAACAGATTACAATAGTGATGATTCATATGGGTTCTAGAAAAAGTAAGTTCTTTTAATGATGATTGAGGTAGATTACAATACTATGCTTAATGTGCTCTTCTGTTATTAATTTTCTTTTCTGTATGCTTGTTTATTTGATATCCTTACTAATTGTTTATTCTCTTCTCAATGCAGGTTTGCTAACCATGGGCAAGACCAGCGGCGCCGGTTTCCTCAGCAAATTCAAAGGACTTACTCGGAGTGGACGAGCCCACAAGGTCCCCCCCCCCCCCGACTACGCGAGGATGACACCTCACAGGGAGGTCGAGGGGTCAGGGGAGGACACCCTAGAGGAGGAGGGGGTGGGGGAGAGCCCCTAGAGGAGGAGGTGGGGGGAGAGACACCCGGGTCAAAAAACTCTGGCCCGTGTCCGAAATAGGGGGGTCTTCTTCGATGCCCTCCTATACTAAGCCACCTTCTGAGTCTGAGGAGGAGGAGAAGGTTCCTGAGGAGGAGGAGGAGGGCGAGGAGGAGTGCGAGGAGGAGGGGGCGAGGAGGGTGAGCAGGAGGGTGGTGGAGGGGAGGGTGACACCGAGTTGTGGGATGACTTACCGTCGGGTGGTCCGAAGGGGTAGCTACATGGTATTGCAGAACTACCTACACCACCTTCTATCAAGGAGAACAAGTGGCTCATTGAACCCGCGAGGACAGAGTAAGTGTCTCTCAATCATATTTTGAACACATGACAAGATTTTCTTATTGTACACATGCTAATTCTTTGATTCTTTTGCAAGAACAGGATCCTTCACGAAAAGGGCCGTAAACCGAACGGCCTTATCACTGTCCTGTTGAAGGACTTTTGGTCGGGCCTATTCTGCATGCGGCCAGACAGGGACGCGGAGCTGCGGGTTTTGGCCACGAGCTGGGCCCACTACGAGGCTTCCAGCCACGCGGAGTACGGGACGGCCGCTAAGGCCGTGATCACCAAATTTTGGGTAAGCTCTCTTCTGAATCACTTGTCTTCAGTTTTATTCATAGTTTATCATTGAATCACTCAACTCATGCCTTGTTTGCTTCTGGTTTTATGCATGATTGCAGCAATTCTATCGCGTTCTTGACGAGCACAAGGCCAGAGCCGACGTGGTCTTATTGGCGGCTGTGAAGAAGAAAGCTCGTCAGTTGCAGTACGAGGTGCGCTGGGTTGCCGTCTCGCACTACTACCACACCTACCTTCATCAAAAGATGACCAAAAGTGAAGCGCAGAAGCAACGGCTTACCTTGAACAGGGAGCAGTACATGAAGGTAAGTATTAGAGACTTTTCGTTCCAACATATAAGCAGTCAATTTCATTGTATCGTGCTGACATGTCATGCTTCCATTTTTTAGGTTATTCCTCGGTGCTTTGGAAAGGATTATGGATGGGCTAGGTTGGTGGATAGGTGGCTCGGCGATGATGCAGAGTTTGCTGCCAAGAGCAGCAAGGCCCGGGCTAACCGTGGAAAAGACGGAACACACTGCCAAGGAAACAGGAACAACTGGGGCTTCAAGGCCATGAAGGTATATCTATATGCATGATGCATTTTTCTTCTTCTTTGTACCGTCATGTTCTTATGTATGGATAACTTCTGTCTGACGTTGCAGGAGGACAAGTTGATTTGGCCGCTCTCAGACATGGAGTCGTGGAAGATGGCTCGTGAGTGGAGTGATCACAAGGAAGGCAAGAGTGAGTACTACAGCAAAACCGAGGAGCACCTGGAGTCCTACAAGGAGCAGTTTGAGAGGTTGCATCCACCTGGTTCGGATGCTCCTGACATCGTCCAATCTCACATCGATGACACGGGCAGTGGTGACCATCCAGTTGAAGTCCCATGGCCGGTACCCGTGTTTCAATGGCTTGATCACACCTTCTGTCTCGTACACACGCCTTCAAGCTACCAACCCGAGCCCGTTAGAGAGTACGGGGCGTTCATAGCCTAGCTTAGCCCGCCAGCATGCTGTAAGTACTTTCCCCTTATCTTCTTTCTCTCTCACTTTCTTAGTTTATTTTCAGCATTGCCCACTTAGAAACAACCTAAATTTTGTAGGCATATAAGGCCTTTGTCGAGCACCGGAATCTCGAGGTGCGAGAGTACTTGCAACGAGTGGAGACAAACGAGGATTACAATCGTCAGATGATGGCGGTTAGTTTTGCCCTCTTAGAACCAAGCTAAAATTTGCACTTTCATTCCTTTTGACCTTCTAGTTTGCTTGGTTAACAAACATTCAGGCTACGTTGGCGTCTTGGACTAACCGCACAGATCCACCACAAATGGGACCCGAACCACCACCTGCTGGAGAACCCCCACACGTGCCCACGTTCGCTGAATGGGTGGCACTAGGCAGTCAGACTCTGGTTAGTACGTTCAGCACTATTGACAAACTAGCTCTAGTTCATTCAACACTATCATATCATATTTACCCTTACAATCTCTTTTCAAACATGTAGGGGACCGATGGCTCGACTCCTGCTTCGTCGACCCCAGTCACTCCGATCTGGCAAAGTGGTGCTGGTCTTGGCGGTGCTCACGACGATGGTCCTAGTCTTGGCTAATGATGTGTTCCTTCTGTTGCAATACTTTCCATGTTCCGTACTTTTTAGTTTATTTAGATGACGATGATGATGTTCCATGCAATACTTATGTTCATGAAGTTTCGACCATGATGATGTTGATGATCTTTAGATGATGAACTTGAGTATCTTTAGATGATGATGATGATCTTGAGTATCTTTAGATGATGAACTTGATGATGATCTTGAGTATCAGATGATGGTTCGTCTTATTTCTATGTATATATGGATATTGCCATATTTTGTGGATTTAAATGCTGTCAGATTGAATGGAAATTGAAAAAAACAGAGCAAATAAAAAAATTGAACAGATCTATGCCGACGGCCAGCCATGCCCAGGAGAAACTAGGGAGCGCCACATGGCGCAGGTATGCCGACGGCCAGGCCTTCATTTATGCCGGTAGCCAGGCCGTCGGCGTAGATGAAAATCTATGCTGACGGCCAGGCGGTTGGCATACCCTGCTACCAGGAGCGCCCAATGACTACCATGTGGCACAGGTATGCCAACGGCCTGGCCGCCGGCATACCTGTGCCACGTGGCGCTCCCTGGTTGGTTAGCGTGTGTGACGGCGCCGTCTGTTGCCGTCTGGTGATATTCTCTGCCGACGGTGTATCTATGCTGACGGTCGTACGGAAGCCGTTGGCATATATGCCTATGCCGACGGCTTTTCTATGCCGACGGTCTGACACAAGTATGCTGACGTTATCTACGCCGACGGGTGTATGCCAACGGTGGCCGTCGGCATAGACCTAGGCCGACGGCCCCGGCCGTCGGCATAGGGGGTTAGTCCGGTAGTGAACCCTTCTACATGACTAGGTGCATTGATTTTCTCCGGGGCAGAGGTCAAGTGAAGCTAGGATCAGAGCAGGAATTGAGTCAAGGAAAAGCCAACTAGTAGCTGGGAAAAGGATCTTGTTTCCGGGAATTCCTGGTTTGAGGATATGCCTCTTATTACCAAAAATATGTTGTATCAAAAGATTATACTCCCTCCATCCCAAAATTCTTGTCTTAGATTCGTCTAAATACAGATGTATCAAGTCACGTTTTAGTATTAGATACATCCGTACCTAGGCAAATCTAAGACAAGAATTTTGGGACGGAGGGAGTATCAAAACTGTGTGACAAGATTTGATAATGTACCTTATGTTTGTTTCTAACTAGTAGCTGCAACAGATGCTCATTTCACCTGAAGTTATGCTATTATCAACGTTGTTACCTGTGTTTTTGTAGTGTTCTGGGCCGTTATTCAAAAGCAGATCGGGCTGGAGAGGCCATCAAAATGACAAGATCCTTCCATGACCATTGTCCTGGTGAAGCTCAGGAGTCTGTCGAAAATATTATTCTTGACCTGTACAAAGTATCTCAGTCCTGTAAAAAAAATATGCATATAGGCTTACTTTCTGCCGAAGCCAGTTTTATGGTTTCATTATACTAGTAGACAATGAACGAGTTCAGTATATTGCGCAATCCCATGTGTAAAAGTCATTATCTAATAATTAACCCACAATGGAGTTTTGCATGAATACTTGACCAAGATTTTTTTTCCCTCATACAAATCATATTTATGTTCAACCAGAAATGCAGTGGGACAAAAGAGCAGATTGAAATGCTGACAGTCTAAGTCTCTGCAAACACCCTTCTGCGCCTATATGCAGGCTGAGAACTATGAGGAAGCTGAAATGCTCTACAGGTATATATCTATGTTGGGGATGGGCCTACATACAAAGCTGATATATATGAGTTTGGTTACACATGGTTTGTATTATTCTCTTGAAATTCTCAATCCTATGTTGGTGTTATCTGTAAGAAGACCTGAGTAAATAGTACTGCCAACATTATATTTCTCTCAGTCCGCATCAAGGATGCTGAGAGTAATGACTGTTCTCAGCACTGATAAATGTTGATACAAGTAGAAGTGAACTCTTTTTTTGTGTCATCGCCTCATGCAATATTTCCAGGCAAGCCCTTGCTACAGAAGTTGATTATAACAAAGAGGTATTTCAGCTATCTGCATGATGAAGTTGGAAAGGTAGCTCAAGCTAAATATCTTCTCCAAGCTATACCTCACAACTGCAATGATGAAAAAAATGTGAGACTTTTTGCCCGGGCTACTAAAGCGCTTATGGAGCTTGATTTACAAACACTCCCTTCTCCCAAAACTCAGATATGCACATGTGGAGAACCTTGGATGCCTACATCCACAAGTACTCTCTGTTTACTCAAACTAACTGAATTACGAGGAACCACTAATTTCAGTTCCAGCTTATATGGATAGAAGAATCAACAATGTCTGGAGGAGAACCATAATCTTTCTAGACTGAAGCGGCTAGTTAAAAAGAAGAAACCAAATATCAGCACATGAGTCAAGTTCAAACTCCTAGCTCAGCTGAATGGTTGTCAAACCATGATGGCGCTAAAGATGCCAAGAATCCTATGCAAGTCAAATGTGGGCTAAAAACACTACTTGTGCAAGGTGAGAGCAGGAAGCATGCAAGTGAGCAGAGGGACAGAATGTCAGCAGTGTGACTCTGAAGACACAAGATCAAGTCAGGGAAGAGGGACGCGGGAGTATAAAGGAGCCAGTGGGCCTGACGCGAGGTGGGCTGCAGCCCAAGTCAAGTGGAGCGACAGGAAGGAGTACTAGTAGGGGAGTAGCAGGTTTGGGAAGCTAGTTTTTGGAACAGATCAGACTGTATCTTCTGAACTGTATCTCTCTGTTCTTCCCCTTCTCCAAGTCTGTCTCTCTCTCTCTCTCTCCCTACCCCAGACTCCAATCTCCCTTGTACCTCAAATTCATGGACAATTAGTGAGTTGTGATCCCCTAATCGAGTTCGGGACACCACACAGAAACCATTACTCTCAAGAAAGCAGCAGCCTGAAAACCCTGGTTGGGGATGTTCGGCTACAGAATACATCAGCAGCTTTTTTAAGGGAATGCACATCACCAGGTTCATGGAGATGCAATGATTCCAGAATCTTGACAGACTACAACACAAACCGGAAGTTTGTCAGGACCACTCCAGCACGGAAATGGCAGAAAACTCAAGATCAAAGCAATCGAGTCCGCTCAAACTCAGGTTCACTTTTCCACTGTCATGTATCATTTGCTGACAATGGAAACTCTCGGGGTGCTAGTCACACGAAGGCCACCAACTGCTGGTTTAGAACGCGGCGAGCACAATACAATGGAGGCTGCAGAACCACCTGCAGGTCTTCTAGGAAATCACAAATGAGATGAACAAAAATGCTGCATAGCTAGATCTATATTCCCCACTCACTGTTGATGGAAGTTCTTACCAGTAAGTAGTGGTTGTTGTTCCCCACCAGAGATGAGGCTAGTACGTAGCTCGTAGTTTTTCTTTCCTGGATTTGTTTCTGAGAAGAGGCATTAGCATTGGAGTGTCAACAGCTCAAGGGGGATTAGTTACAACAATCATGTAGAGCTAAGGAACTTGCCAAACATTGTCAATACTTCATGTTCCTAACAAGTCCATGAATCATACTCTCTTCAGATCCAAACTCTGGTCAACTTACTTCATTTGAGCTAGTAATATGCTGTTATTTCTTGAGCTTTGTGAGGCAGATGGCCCAGCATTTATAGAAAACTATAAGTTGAGAAGAAAGTGTTAGGTGCAGTATTTCAGGCTCATTTGATGTGTAAGGGAATCACTGTGAGGTGTGGCAAATCGGGGAGACCAAGTATTAGCTTTTGGAAGAGACCAAAAAGCATACAGTTAGCTACGACCGGGAACCTATATGAGCAGTTGTGCCACAAGCTGTACTTTCAGTTATTTCTCTTCCAGTTGCGTTTGGCTGTCCGTGCACTAATCAAGTAATCATTGCCAGAGAATCGTTATAAACGACTGAGTGATCATATAAGTAATATCTTATACACACTGTGGTCAATCTCAGAAGACTCTAGACTCAGTGTAGTTCTGCTGGATAACTTGCAATGCACTTCTGCAAACTTCAAGTTCTTAAGATCCAACTTAAATGACTACAACATACAGTGTTATATGACGTGGCACGAATGTCTACACATTTGCAATGTTAATCTTAATATTTGTTAACAAACTCAGAACCAAGTACAACATATAGTGTTATATGACATGGCACAAATGTCCATTACTCATACTTATTGGCCAAATAGCAGAAGGAACTACACAAGTTGATTGCAGAGTAATGAGTGAGAAATACTAAAGGAGTAAACACAGTAACATGGTACTCCCTTCGTCCCAAAATAACTGTCTTAAGGTTAGTATAGCCTTGTACTAAAGTTAGTACAAAGTTGAGGCACTTATTTTGGGACAGAGGGAGTATACATTAGTTAGACGAGATGCAGGCAAAACCATCTGAATATATAAATTGGTCATCCATTTCAGTACCTCATCAGAGAAACATAGCTTGCTATTATAGAAGTTGTACCCAGTGACGATATAACAAAGATCAAACACGCTGAGATAATTGCTCTTTATCATGTCCTCTGTTCAGTGCAGGGAAAACAGGTGGCCACATCATCATAAAGGGAGAGATATGTATGCGGCTTACATGAACATTACCATGGTCATATGGTGCCTGCTCATACACCTTCGCAACCACCCTGCTCCTCAGATGAACATAAAGGACAACACTATATGTTGCATAATCCAAGAAGACAAACTCGGCATTGTCCCCGACTGCAGCAACACGAAGGAAATCACCATCTTGTGGCATCGAAGTCTGATTTTGATCAGCAAAACGTGTGCATCCCTCACGGATACTAAATGTGTCCACCAGCAACCAACCAGCTGCACCATGGCCGTCACCGGTCATCCCATTCAGCCACACACTGAGCTGAAATCCGTCTGCACTGACGAGATAAAGCCCGGAATCCTCCGCACATGATAGCAGGTAACTGCGCCGCACTCCAACTGGGAGCTCGAGGGTGAAGAAGGTTGACGTGGCCAAATCAAGACCCAGGATGTACCCAGAGGTGGTCAGCGTGAAGACCTTGCCATGAACGGGCGGCAGCAATTCTTCCAGGAAGGTTGTGCCATGCGGGTGCTCTATCTCCATCACCGCGGTGCCAGGGACGCCCCATCCGCTGGATCCCAGGGCGTACACTTCCGCATAGACTTTTCGGCCGACCATCAAGAGATGCACCAAGGTGATGCCGTCGCGGCCCCCATCCCCGGGTAGGAACATCTGGGTGAATCTCGCTTGAGCGCGCTCATGGGTGGGCGGCGGTGCCGGTGGGAGGACGGTTGGGGACTCCCCGGCGAGCAGCGGCGCCAGGAGATAGTGCTTGAATCTGCCGCCGCGTAGCTGGCGCCAGCGGCTGCGGAACGCGGTGAGGAGGCGGCCGTTCCGGCAGTGGATGAGTCGCTCGGCTCCGCGGGCGAAGGTGCCGTCGCAGGGGGAGGCCGGGCGGCGCGAGAGGGCGGCCAGCTCCGGGGGCTGCGGGAGCGGCACGAACTGATACCGGCCGGGGTAGCCGGCGTAGAATCCGAGCAGGCGGGGCGGGTTGCGCTCGCGGAAGCGGCGGAGGAAGACCGGATCGGAGGCGTGGAGGAGCCACCGCTTGGAGACGAGGGCGGCGCGGACGAGCAGGTTGGGGAAGCCGAGGCAGAGGAGGATCTCGCGGAAGAGGTCGTCATCGCCGAGCACCGACGCCACCGATGGGGCCGGAGCCGCGGCCGCGGCCGGCGGCGGTAGTCCATCGCCGTCCATATTTTGGCCGGTCAGATTTGGGGGATTCTTCAGGAGGGGAGAGGACTGGAGAGGGGTTTGGGCTTCGGAGGGGTTTATTTCAGAACAGGATCCAATTTTTTCCTACGGACAAATGTATCCAAATGATAAATGCACACGTGTGACACGAAGCACTCCGGTCCTGATATTTTTACTAGCAAAACAACCCGTGTTGCAACAAGAAAACAAAGCATAATCTGCAATGACCATAGACACATTTTGCTGCATTACCGGGAAACACTATCATTCTCATTTTCGTGAAATCATTAACAATATCTGAAAATTATGAATATTTTTTAAAACTTATGAACATACCTGAAATCATGAACTTTTTTCAAATTCATGAGATTTTTTACAGATTTTAGAATATTTTCTAAAATCTTGAACATTTCTTAAATTTAACATTTTATACTACTTCCAAATAATTTTGTATACATTGAGAACATCTTTTAAATATTTTTCATGAATAGGCGAACATTTCTAGGGCCGACGAATTTTTTTTTTGGAAATTGTTTGGTAGGAACAATTTCTGAAAATTCACCAACATTCTTTTTGAAATGCATGATCATTTTTTGAATCAATAAACTATATTGTAAGTAACAAACAGTTTTTGAATTTTTAGGATACTTTCCACTTCATGAACATTTTTTGAATTGGTGAATTTACTTCCAATTTCAATAACATTTTTAATACATGAACTTTTTTAAAAATCATGAATATTTTTTATTTACCAACATTTTTTTCAAAATTTAGAATATTTTTGAATAAAAAATCAGGAATATTTTTTGAATTCACGAGCATTTATAAATTATTAAAGACTTTTTTCAATTTTTTTATTTTTTTTATTTTCAGTACATTTTTTAAGTCCAAATTATTCAATGTAGAAAAGAACGAAGACGGAAAAGGAAGACAAAAGGTAAAAAATGAAATTTAAGAAACAGGCCGCCCGGACATGGTTCGGCCCAAACATATGCGTTGTGTCTTCCCCCAGCACATAGAGCGCGGTATAGTAGGTTCATACTGTATGGGCCGGCCCAGGTGGGGATTCCCATGTGTGAAATGTTTTTTATGACCTGTAGGTGGGTAATATGGGAGCAACTAATTAACGAGCGCTCCTTCGGGAGACCCGCAACGATCATCGCCACATGGTTCGGCCCAAACATTTTATTTTTTTATTTTTCTGCACGCGTTTTCAACTTTTCAAACGGTTTTTTCCCGGGGTTTTTTGACGTTTTGCTTTTCCACCAATTTTCCCTAGCGTTTCGCGAGAGTCACGGTTTTATTTTTGCGAGAGGCACGGTTGTGCTTTCGCGAGAGGCACGGCTGTGCCTCTTGGAAACGACAAAACACGTGTTTTTTGTTTTTTTCCTTTCACGAGAGGCACGGTTTTGCTTCCGCGAGAGGCGCGGTTGTGCTTTCGCGAGAGTCACGGCCGTGCCTCCGCGGAAACGAAAAAAACACGTTTTCTGTTTTTTTTTCCGCGAGAGGCACGATTTTGCTTTCGCGAGAGGCACGGTTGTGCTTTCGTGAGAGGCATGGGTGTGCCTCTTTCGGAAAGGAAAAAAACACGTTTTCTGTTTTTATTTCTTTCACAAGAGGCACGATTTTGCTTCCGCGAGAGGCACGGTTGTGATTTCGCGAGAGGCACGGGCGTGCCTTTTTCGGAAAGAAAAAAAATGCGTTTTCTATTTTTTTTTTCTTTCACGAGAGGCACGGTTGTGATTTCATCAGAGGCGCAGGCGTGCCTCTTTCGTAAAGGGAAAAAAACCCGTGTTCCTGGTTCGTTTTTTTTGTCAGTTTTTTCGTGAAAAAAAGTTCGTCAAAATCTGTCAACATGGGATCTAATTTTGAAGATCTCGACGCGAGGAATCCAACGACAAAAGTGGTTCGAGATTTCGACGCGCGGTTTAAGAGATAAAACGTTTTGAATAAACAGATCTACGAAAAAAGGGAAAACATCCAGGTTGCGACAAGTGGCGCACATGCAGCGCGCCACTTGTCGCAACCTGGGAAAGTTAGAGTGATCTCCGCAAGGAGTACTCCTTAATTAGTGATTTCGGGGTAATATTTTATAACTTTAGGGCGATTTTGATGACGTACCGCCAGAAGTAATAGTCCTTTATTATTAAGTATAGATTTTCTTTTTTTAATGCTATTTTTTTAAGTCCCAAATTATTTTAAATAGAAAAAAATGTGGAAAAGGAAAATGAAATTTGAAAAACAGACCACCCGGACATAGGCCGGCCCAAACAGATGCGCAGTGTCTTAGTAGGTTCCTACTGTATGGGCCGGTCCAGGCTGGGATTCCCATGTGTGAAATGTTTTTTTTTATCATTTATAGGTGGCATCGGTGGATGACATTCTACAACTTTAGAGGCAATTTCGATGACGTACCGCCAGAAGCAATAGCCTCTTTATTATTAGGTATAGATAACTAGAGTTGTAAGGAAAAAACATACTAAAAAACCAAAACTTGTGATCCGGAAAGAAATCATCATGCTTGACAACTAAAATTACCATCGTCACGCCACTAAACTTGCTATCGAAAAGTTCCGAGTTGCCATGTGTTCGTTCCACATGTGTATCACACTCTTTTTCTTCTACTAAAAAAACTCAAGAAGAGCACGGCTTTATAAATTTAAAGCCATTAGCGGCCAGAAGTACAACATTGACATGACCTTTTGAAATTAACACTCTCACGGGTTAATTTGGTTTTGACCTCGTTTTATATGCTATGACATCGGTTGCTCTCCTTTACTAACTTAGCATCCCAATTAGCTTACTAAATTATGTAGTTGTGTGTTACCTTACAGTGTTTGCTGAAATAATCATGAACCTTGAACAAAACAAAGCAAAACATCAATCTCTCCCTCGCGTCGTCTCCCTCGCGAGGCAACCCGAGGCCCCCCGGATCCCAGCGCCGTCAGGCCGGCCCTCCGCTGCTCCCCTGCCACGGTGGCGGCGGGCCCCGTTCCTCTAAGGGGAGGGGGATCTCCAGCCGTAGCGTTGAGCGAGGCGGAGCTTGAGCCCCGAGGCGGCGGCCTTGGTCTGCGTGGCGACGACGGCCGCTGCGATCGCTCGGGCAGCGTGGTGGTTGGGCCTGGGCGCGGTGCTGCTGTCGCGCCGGGTGCTCGCGGTGGAGGATGGTGTTGGCTCTTCTTCGGTCTGCTCGGCGGCCGGCGGCGTTGTCCCGGTTGCCTAGGGAGCAGGTCCGGTGGGTGGCTCCTCCGGCAGCGTCTCCAGGCCTGGCGTGGAGCGGATCCGGCGGTTAGGGACCGGCTCATGTGGCGGCGCGCAGGGCCCTTGCCTCGGCTCTCAGATCTTGCCGACCTCGATGGGGTGGGGTGGCAGCCCCCCCCCCCCCCCGTCCTCTCCTCACAGGCTTACGGCTGCGGTGCGGTGGTGCTGCTCGACTTCGTCGGCGGCAAGGTGCGGTGCTCCTGCGGCGATGGTGCTGCTCAATGGCGGCTGAGCAGGATCTGGCCTGCGGTGGTCCGGATTTGGTCACGTGCGGCGACGGGCTGCAATGACCCTTGCTCTGTGGTGGTGTAGGGACCAGCGACTCGCAGTCTACCGGTGCTCCTCGGAGGTGGTCTGCTCACTTGCGAAAGCCACTGCTCCTGCTGGAGCCGGCGATGGTGACGCCCGCGGGGGTCGCTTACCTCCTTGGAGGCATCGTTGTCATGGTGACTTCCCCTTCGAGGCTCCTGGGGAAACCCATGTTCCTGGTCCATCCGAAACGGCCAATGGCGGCGCTATTCGTGTCGCATTCCTTCCTGAAGGCATCAACTTGGTGGATTGTGTGGTGGCTGCTCACTGCGGGTTGGACGGTGGTGGTGGCGCGGCCGGCTTCTGCTGGTGTGCTCGAAGAAGCGATCCGGGTGTAGACTCGGCTCCTTGTTGCCCTTCGGCTTCGTCGGCGGTGCCACTATTGTGATGTAGACTCGACAGTGTGTGACACTTCGTCCCGGTGTGGACTCGGTCGCTCGTTGCCTTTCGGCTGCACCAATAGCCTTGAGGCATCATGGATGGTCTCGGTTGATTGGAGCTCTTCGTCTACGGTGGTGTTCTCGTGCGGTTCAGGTTGGTAATGGTTGCTCAAGACCCTCTCATGGTTACCGTTGTGTTGCGGCGAGCTTGGTGCTCTTGGTGTTGTCTCGACTCATCTTTGCTCAAGGATGGCGCAAGATGCCTCTCAAAATGCTATTCGTTCCATTCTTTCTATGGCGGAGCCCCAGTCAAGGTTCGTGTCTGGGATGACACTTGTTGATTGTGGATGCTCCTGAGTTGTGCCATGGGGCCGGTATGCCCGCCAATGCGTTCGGCTGTTTGCAAAGTTCTGGTATTGTGATCTCTCGACGACACCCCACATCTACTTGTGTCTCTCATGGTGATGGTCTTATGTCTGCCAGCTAGGCCGTGCCTTGTACGGTTTTCAGCCCGGTTTCCCGTAAAAACGGGGTCAATTTGTTAAGGTTTTCGATCATGTTTTCCTTATAAACTGGATCACCACTCTGACTTTTGGCCACTTTGAGTAATATATTCAGGTGGGGAAACTCCCCCCGGTGATTCTCAAAAAAAAATCATGAACCTTTGCCACTGCTCGGCAAAAGAATGAAGGAAGCCACCTAAAATTGCCTAGGTCGTGGGTTGTAAGAATGGCTCATTCTCCACGCTTTTTACCATGCCTTACACCTTATTTCTCAAAATGTGCTTGGAACTACCATATGTGTAGCATTTAGGGGTAAACATGCGAGTGGAAGCTATCAAGTTGTCGAATGTCATGACTAAGAATCTTATCGAATGGCATGTTGAGAAGGCACAAATGTTCATGACAATAGGAAAAAAATGTCTTCGAAGGCGAAAACAGCTAAGGAATAATAGTGAAACTATTAGTAAAACATTTGATAAGTTCATGGATATTTTTGGTCTAGATATCTCCATTAATGTTATTTTTTATTATGCCGCTAATGATGTTAATTTTATAGATAGCAATAATTTTAACAGTGGTGAAAGAACTTTATGGTTGCAAATTTCAAAAATTGTATGTTGTCCACGCACGCATATGTACTTCACACAGCTACAACAATGACACCGCAAACCACCAAAGTTTGTAAGACATATCGTAGCAATTCGTCAATGCTCAGATGAAGCAGAATAATATTTTTACTAGAAAATTTATGGTGTGTGACTTTTGTTTAGGCTGAATGGCTGGTAATTTAGGTACTTTTGCTTCCAATGTGAAAATGTTTCAGAGAAAGAACAACCGCTTCCTCCTCGAAATCGAGCGGGAGGGGGACCGGCACTTCATCCTCGACAACGGCCCGTGGACGTACAACGGGGATGCCTTCCTGGTGGTGGCGTATGACGGCAGCATTCCGCCGGGCGATGTGGAGGTCGCCCACATGCCTATAGGGGCGCGCATCCATGATGTTCCCCCGGTCATGCTGGATGAAAGGGTGGCATGGAAGCTTGGGGCCATGCTTGGTGAGGTCCTCGAGGTGGACACGAACAGGAGTGGTAAGATCTGGGGTGACTTCATAAGAGTTAGGGTGAACCATGATGTTGACGAACCTCTCCAGAACAAAATCACGTCCCATGATAAACCTAGGAATGAGCTGTTCTTTTTAGAGGTGAAGTATGAAAGGGTACCTAGGTTTTGTGGTTTCTGTGGTTTTCTTGGGCATGGCCAAAGCGATTGTAAGCTGCCGATGGACCTCCAAGAGATGAGGTACACGACAACAATGTGCGCCTCCGCATTTAAAAAGAGTACCAGCAAGGGAGGGTATGTTGCTCCGGTGGCGAGCAGTGCTAGGCGGCTACTCAGCTTTGGGAGAGAAGTGTTCCGAGGGGACACAGCTAGTCTGACCGGACAGGCGAATGAGAGGCCCTCGGAGGAGGTCCTTGCAAATCCACTGGTGCAGGCGGCTATAGCTGCAGTCAGTGCAATCAAGGTTTCAGATGGGGGCTCCACTTCTCTGCCCCAGGTGGTGCCCTCTGTCCCGACCCATGTTGGAAAAGAGGCATATGATGGGGAGCAAACCAAGGCGCTCCCAGAACATGGAAGCGGACAGGCTGAGGAGGAGTCTGTGGGGGACGACACCCTGCCTGACACACATCAGAAAGCTGCAGAGAAACAGCCCGTCGAGACAGGGTTCCAGGAGGGCCTGGCATTCCCACCTGGGTTCGGGCCTGTGGCCAGATATCCCAAGGCAACAGCCGACGCCCCTACATCAACTCTAGCGACGGTCACTATTGAGGATGCTGCAGCTAAAACTGGGGTTCTGAATGGTAACAAGATGGCACTTGCTAGTGCTGAGCCGGTGGTGTCTGTCCTTGGTAAAAGGGGAGACAGGGAGAAGGAATGTGAAGAACCTGCGGATACAGAGGAAAATGAAGATGGTAAGGAACAGAAGAAGAAGATCAAGGGAACTGCTGTTGAGGAGGATGGGAAGGGTTTGGGTGACATGGACGGAATGGAAGCAACCGGCATAGGGGCTCCCGGTAAACTGGTGGGTGCCAAGGACGGCGCCCACCAGGAGCCATGACGATCATGGCGTGGAACTGTCGAGGCCTCGGGCAACCTCGCACGGTTCAGGAACTTGTGTGTCTAGTGCACATCTACAAGCCCAAGCTCGTCTTTCTGTCTGAAACACGGCAAAATAATAAGTACGTCAGTAATATGAAGTGGAGGCTCGGCCTTCATCACTGTATCACGCAACCCGGCACTGGAAAAGGTGCCGGCATTGCCCTCTTTTATGATGAGAGTGTTGAAATAAAGAAGATTGCCGTGGGGGCGAGGTATATCGATGTGTTGATCCGGTTGAATCCTCAAGGGTTGCAATGGAGAGGGACCTTTGTCTATGGAGAACCAAAAGCCCATGAACGCCACCATATGTGGACTCTCCTTAAGAGGATTAAAATTCTAGTGATCTGCCCTGGTTGATGATGGGTGACTTCAACGAAACAATGTGGCAATCTGAACATTACTCAGTTGCTAAAAGATCAGAGAAGAATATGGAGAACTTTCGGGAGGTTTTGTCGGACTGTAATTTATTTGATATGGGCTTCAAAGGACCAGGGTGGACATACAATAACCAGCAATCTGGATACTCGAACGTCCACGCACGATTAGACAGATGTGTGGCAGCCCCTGAATGGTCAGATCACTTTAAAAATGCAACACTGGAACACATCTGCTCATCTAGGTCGGACCACCTCCCCATCCTTTTGCGAGTTGGAAGTAGGATGGAATGGAGACCGGTGGATCAGAGAAGAAGTGGTACTTTCAGATATGAACAAATGTGGGAAAGGGCTGATTCTTTGCAAAGTACTATAGCTACAGCTTGGAAGGAAGATGGCCCGGCTGGAAACCTACAGCAAGTCTGCTCAAAACTAAAACACATGCAGGAGGATCTTCGTAGATGGGCGGAACGAAGCTTTGGCTCGGTCATTAAAAAGACAGCAGAGATTAGAGCTAAACTTAAGAGGACCTGGAGCTCGGCACCATCACCCGAACAGCAAGAAAGAGCTGATTGTCTAGCCCGAGAGCTGGACGAACTGCTACTAAGGGAGGAACTCATGTGGAGGCAGCGCTCGCGTGCTACTTACCTTAGAGAGGGAGACAAGAATACAAAGTGGTTCAAACAGAAAGCGACTTGGAGAAGGAAGAAAAACACCATTGCAAAACTGAGAAATGAAAATGGAGCCTGGGTAGAGGACACGAGTGGGATACATGATATGACAAACTCTTTCTTTAAAAAATTGTATGAGAAAGAAGAAGGGGTAGAGCCAACTGGAATTTTGGACCTGATTGCAGACAGAGTAAGTAGCGAGATGAATGACATGCTGACCAAACCCTTCTCCGAGACGGAAATCAGTGACGCTCTATTCCAAATTGGCCCCCTCAAAGCCCCGGGGCCAGATGGCTTCCCGGCGCGTTTCTTCCAAAGAAACTGGGGAGAAATAAAAGTTGACATCATAAGAGGGGTTTCAGATTTCTTTGATACTGGTGTCCTCCCAGAAGGTCTCAATGACACTGTGATCGTCCTCATTCCAAAAGGAAATGACCCCCAGTCGCTGAAGGACTTCAGGCCCATTAGCCTGTGCAACGTCATTTACAAAGTGGTGTCCAAGTGCCTTGTCAACCGCCTGCGGCCTATACTTGACGAGATTATTTCGGAGACACAAAGCGCCTTTATTCCAGGGAGGATGATCACGGATAATGCCATTATAGCATTTGAATGCTTCCATAAAATCCAGCACAGCAAGAATGCCAGAGACAAGTAGTGTGCATACAAACTGGACCTAGCTAAAGCTTATGACGGGGTGGATTGGAATTTCTTGGAAGGTGTGTTACAGCAATTTGGCTCCTGCAGTAAATGGACAAATTGGGTGATGTAGTGTGTCCGATCTATGAGATATTCAGTGAGATGTAATGGGGAACTGCTAGACCCGTTTGTCCCATCTAGAGGCTTGCGACAAGGTGATTCTCTCAGCCCGTATCTCTTTCTCTTTGTCGCAGACGGATTAGTACACCTGTTAAGAAAGGAATTGATGGAGAACAATCTGACACCGATTAAGATTGCGAGAAACAGCCCAGGAATATCCAATCTCCTTTTTGCAGATGATAGCCTGCTTTTTTTCAAGGCTACAACGAAACAAGCTGAAACTATTAAGAGGGTCCTATCCACCTTCCAGAAATGCATCGGACAGCTACTCAGCGAGAACAAATGCTCCCTTCTCTTCAGTAGAGCATGCCCGGCCGCTGTGAGAGAGGAGATCAAAAAAACCCTTGGGGTGCAGTCTGACACATTTGAGAGTAAGTACCTTGGACTACTCACTCCGGAAGGGAGGATGAAGGACGACTAGTTCCAGCCAATCATGGACAGATTCAGGAAGAGATGTAATGATTGGTCAGATAAAATTTATGTCGTTCGCAGCAAAGGAGGTCCATGTGAAATCAGTGGTTCAGAGCCTCCCTACTTTCACTATGAGTGTTTTCATGTTGTCAAAAGGTTTTTGTGAAAAGTATGAAAGAATGATTAGAGACTTCTGGTGGGGGGATGAAGAGGGGCATAGAAAGGCCCACTGGATGGCCTGGGATCGCATGACTAAACCAAAGAGAGCAGGCGGCATTGGCTTCAGAGATATGCATCTTTTCAACCAAGCCCTGCTTGCGAAACAAGGCTGGAGATTGATTCAAAACCCGGAAAGCCTGTGTGCAAGAGTGCTAAAATCCAAATACTATCCGAATGGAAATTTGCTGGACACCGTCTTTGCGTCGGATGCCTCGCCGGTTTGGAGAGCCATCGAGTTTGGACTGCAGCTACTGAAGAAAGGACTCATCTGGAGAGTAGGAGATGGAAAGCAAATACAAATCCAACGTGATCAGTGGCTCCCAAGAAGGGAGGGCCTATTGACAGTTGGGTTTATCAGAAGGTCACGCCTCCGGTGGGTTAATCAACTTATGCACCCGAACAGGAAAGAGTGGAACGAAGGTCTCATTCGACAGCTCTTTTACCCATTTGATGCCGAGGAGATTTGCAAGATCCCCATTCCGGCTGCTAATGTAGAGGATCGGGTAGCGTGGCACTTCGAGAACAATGGAGTATTCTCGGTCAAAAGTGCTTACAAGCTTGCTGAAAATCTCGCTCGGTCGAGCAACATCCCGTCTAGTTCGTCGAGGGAACCAACGGACCGCAGCATCTGGGATCTCATTTGGAAAGCGAAAGTGCCTGGAAAAGTACGAATTTTCGCTTGGAGAGTGGCAACAAAAACCCTTGCTACTAAAGAAAACAAGCACAAGAGAACCCTTGATGTGGACGCCACTTGTAGTATTTGTGGCAATGGCAGAGAGGATGAGTTCCATTCCGTCGTTATGTGCACCAAAAGCAGAGGGCTCAGATCAGCAATGAGAGAAATCTGGAACCTGCCAACGGAAAAGAAGTTCTGGTACACAGGAGATAACTGGCTACAGGTCCTGCTAGACTCTGTAAATGAGGAAACTCGGGCAAAAATTCTGCTGCTATTATGGCGCTCTTGGTACCTGCGAGAAGACTGCGTGCGGAATGAGGGCAAACAGACTATCAAATCTTCAGTCCAATTCCTAGTGAATTTCGAGGAGGAAATCAGATTGGTGGGATCCCCAGTGATGTCGTTGGATGGGAAAACTAATACTGAAGAGGCCAACCACGAGCTGAGTTTTACAGAGGCCTCGGGCATGCGATGGTCCCCACCCTGTCCCGGCATAGTAAAACTAAACACTGATGCTGCATATGCAAAAGAATCGGGGACGGGCGCGGCTGGTTTTGTAGCCAGAGATCATCGCGGCGTCGTACTCCTCTCAGGTTGTAAGGAGTTGCAGACGAGCCACAACGTTGAGGAGGCAGAGGCTAGAGCAGCCTTGGTGGGTTTGCAATCGCTGGCGGCGATCCACAGCGGCGAGATAGTCCTGGAGATGGACAATCAAACGATGGTCAACGAAGTAGACAGAAGAGCCCCACGTGATCCCACTGCTATGGCATAATCATGGACATCAAACTTGCATTGGGCGCCTTTGATGCATGCAAAATTGTTCACACCAAGCGGAGCAACAATGGGCTGGCTCACGGGCTTGCTGCACTACACAGAAACAGCGGTGATCAGATGATATTTGATGATGTCCCGACTAGTCTACGACCTGTGATGCTGGCTGAATGTACTAGTCTCTTTCTGAGTAGTCTTATTGCTACTCCAGATCTCAAAAAAAAAAGAAGATCCCAATCTTGTTGAGTCAATCAAGACGAGAAGAGCTCCATCCAAGCTACACAAGCATATGAAGAAGAGGAGTACAAAGATGAATCATATTCGGATACTCGGTGTAAAACTTTTCTGGAATGCTGACTTTTTTTCTTCTGAAAATGATCCAGATCTATTATAAAAGTTCAGCAAAAGCACAAAGTATCTCGAACATAATAAAAAAATACATTGAGATTTCAATACCCCCAAACAACCACTACTACAGCTAGAGCGACCCGCCGACGCGCCATTGTCGCCGCTTCCTTACCGGAGCCGGCTTGACCTTGTCGATGACAGCCGGGAAGTTTTCGTGCACGCACCCCAAGGACCAGCGCCCTGGAGCCGCAGCTGCCGCCGTTAAACCATTGCATAGATCTGAAGCACCTGACGTCAAATCTCGCCACAAGATGAGAAAACCTAACCTCACAACACCAAAGAGACGACATGAATCTATGCTGGAGGTCCATTGACTATGTCCAGATGGATGAACTCGAGGAGAATCGGAGCCTAGAAGACAAACTTGAAGAAGTAGCGGCGCCATCCGCTCGAGCACCGCACCTGCGAGGACTAAAAACCCTAACCTAGACTACTAATCGGAGCAGAGGCACCGGGATCCCCCCCCCCCCCCCCCCCCCCCCCACCACCACCCGTCCACCTGGGCGGCATGCAAAGGGGAGGCGAATCCATGGGCTCGCTGGCGAAGTTTGGAGGGGAGAGTTTTCCCTGGCCGTCTAGGGTTAGGGAAGAAAACCGTGAAGTCCTATACGTGCCTGCTACCTACTAGGGCCTCCTTTGGCGTGTAGGATTTTTGTAGGAATTCTGTAGGATAAGATTTTCAAAGGAAAAATTTCTTTGGAGACCTCTGATGTGTATGAATAGATTCCTATTCCAGTAACCAATCCTTAATATTTCAAAGGAAAAGATACATTAGCCCAGACTTAATGGAAAAATGCATATCATATGCCTCAAATGAAATATATCCCCTTATAGGAATTGAGATACATGTAATCTTACTTCCTATGATTTTTCTATTTCTATGATATTCCTATCCTACGAACCAAAAGCTCAATATGACAATGATCCTAATTATCCATAATCTCTTAGAGAATCTCCAGCCATGCCCCCAAGAAACGCCCCCAAGCCACTTTTTGGGCGCCGGCAGGCAAAAAACGCCCCACTCATGCCCCTCAAGTCCTTATTTTTCGTCGGCAAAAGCAAAAATTAGCGCTGGCGGCCCCATGCCACACCCAGCGCACCGGGGGGGAGGGCTCTTGGGGGCCTAATTTCGCCATTTTATAGGCGCTGGCCCACCTGCCAGCGTCTCTTCTCTGTCCCCTCACTTTTTCTCACTGGCCCACCCACGTGCTACCTCCTCTCTCTCTCCCTCCACGCATACACGGACATGGCATGGAAGAGCCCTCTGCTCCCGTCCCCGCCGCCTGGCACGGCCGCCTCATCCGAGCCGCCGTGCTCCAGCCGCCCGGCCGCCTCAGTCGAGTGCCCCATGCTCGCACCGAAGCTCATTGAGGCTGGCTTGCTTAAGGGCGTCATCACCCAGCACATCACTGCCGACGATGCCAAGCGCTCCCTGCAGCAGCTCATGGCGGCGCTGGGCGCCCCGGAGAGCTGCGAGGACGCTGGAAGGGCGCCGAGGAGGGGTCCGTGCCCGTGGCCGCACACGACGGGGAGTATTGCCACCCACGCTCGTCCGTGTGCTCCGCCGCAAGGGCCGCCACGACCTGGCCGCCTCGCGCGCCACCCGCTCTTCGGCTCCGGGTGCTCTCCACCTCGCGCGTCGCCCGACCTGCTGCTGCTGCCGCTCCTCATGCGCGTCCCCGCCCCAGCCGGCCTCGACCCGACCGCGCGCCGCGTCCGCAAGCGCCGCCTCTCCTGCGCCGCGACTCGGCCCGGGCAGCCGCACGCTCGACTGGAACACCGGGTCACAAGGACTGAGCATCGGCGGTCGAGCTCGGGGGTCGCGGCGGTGCGCGGGTCCGCAACACGCGCATGTTCCGGTGCGGTGGGCACTCCTCCTGGCATCGCTGGCCGCAGCGGGGGCACTGGGCGTCGGTGCTCTTCCTCATGGCCGCCTCCAAGGTCCTCCTCGTCTGATTCGGCCTCCTCGCGTCGTTCCTGCGCTTGGCGCTGCTCCGCCGGCTCGTTGCTGGCTGGGGCGCAACGAGTGGAAGAAATTTCAGCCCCAGACTAAAATTCTCGCCGGCAGCCCCCCAAGCGGCGAAAAAAATGCCTCCTGGGGGCCAACGGCTGGAGATGCTCTTAAGAGAGTTTGCACAGACGGATGTGAGCTAGAGTTTGGATGCACCAAGATGGCTAAAAAGCTCCCCGCTGGACAAGTCGACACATATGGGAGCCTATCATCAATATTGGCTTAGTTTTGAAACAGAGTAAATGATTTTACACGATCTAGGTGCTAGTATATCCACTATCTCTAAGTCTTTATATGACAAGATCAATTTAGGACTTAGACACTTGTGTAATGGAGTTGAATATCATAGATTCTATTTACACAATTGATGCATGTATCAAAGAGAATATGATTATATAGGTCATGAAGTGTCTAGTGCTA
The DNA here is from genome assembly GCF_018294505.1 of Triticum aestivum. NCBI lineage: Eukaryota > Viridiplantae > Streptophyta > Magnoliopsida > Poales > Poaceae > Triticum > Triticum aestivum. The sequence goes on from NC_057801.1 coordinate 764,172,662, forward strand.
ATTGACCTCGTTACTTTACACGCCAAAATCGCATGGAACTGTATGCGCCAATGCCAGGTAGGTCATGCGGCGCCCCAACGTCTAAGGTGCCCACCTCATCTCAGCGTGAACCACTGGACCAACTGACACATCGTTGGGCATGGGTTCTCGCTAGATCTATGAGTTGTGTTCATCAATCATAAAGGAGAGCATGGGTGGAGTGGAGCAAAAAGAGGCGATTTTGACCCTGGTGGCGGCGGCGGCGGGAGTAAGATGTGAGGGATGGGTCTTTGGCAGTGGCGGCAAGAATGTGTCCTGAGTCACAGGAGCAACTCATGTGACAAGGGTTTCGGAATAGAGGTGATTTATCTATGTTTGTGTGCTTGCAAGGTGAGCCTTGATCCCCCCCCCCCCCCCCCCCCTCCTTCTGTGTGTGCGTGCGCATGCATGTTCGTTCAGCTCCAAAGGCGGAAAACGCCTAAAATCTCTATTTCTGTATATATGTCATGTGTTTCTGTTGTTGCATCCTATGGGGATACATTACAATAAATCTTATTTTTCTGTAGCATTGCTTCTATGATCTTAGGAGCACTGGCTGCTATGGTCCAAAGGGAAGTCAAAAGACCTCTAGGAAGCAATCACACCATACCGCATCATAGGTAGAGCTCACACCATGGATAATGGATGGGTGACCTCATAGTGGAGATTGATGTCGTGCCACCGGAGATCTAAAAAAGATGGCGACATGACAGAGAATGGTTTTAGGGTCGCGCTATCTGTCCTCGAAGGGGCTCTGATGAGGCGGGTTCATGCACGTGTGCCCCAATCGGCAAAGTTCGACACCTCAATTGTTGACGGCGAGAGGTCGGTGAAATCACTATTGTTTATGTTCTGTAGAGTGTTTTAACATGTTCAAACTGTGGACAGTATCTTTTTTAGAAACAAAATACATACACAGAAGCGCTCTCTCTCTCTCTCTGACCTAGGTAGAGCTAGCCAGTGTCGCTGGACAACGGGTCTAGTTTGCACTTGCTTAATGTAATCCAGTGATTTAGTGTGTAGGTCATTGAATTGGTTCACATGTATAAGATACATTCATGTGTTCTTTTATGTGGACATCAGGTAATTTCCCATCTGTGTCCACCCCTGCTCTCACACATACAGTCCTACGATGACACACACACTGTCCTATGGAGCACGCGCGCGTGCACACACACACACACACACACACACACACACACACACACACACACATTGTATCTGCCTATGAGAGATTGAGTTGACAACTCTTCTCCTGCTGGAAAAATAGGATAATTCAAGAATGTGAGAACACCCGTGTCAAGTCTAGTAGTTGAACAAGGGTGGGCAAGTTCTCCCACAAGAAACCTATCTAACTGAGCTACTCTCACACTGGTGGAAAAATGGCCTTTGGTCGCGGTTCGCAACTGCCATTAGTCGCGGTTGCGCAACCGCGACCGAACGGGCGCGACTAAAGGCCCCCCCCTTTAGTCGCGGTTGCTTAAGAACCGCGACTAAAGGCCCGTCCACGTGGGCGCCAGGTGGCCGTCGGGGCGGAGGACCTTTAGTCGCGGTTCTTCTGGCCAACCACGACTAAAGGCCGCCGCAGGTTTAGGGTTTTAGCCCCCCCCCCTTAAACCTGTTTTCTGTTTAATTTGTATTGTTTTATTTCTTTTGTGCTTTATTTTAATTTTGAAGGAGTTTCATATATTCTACGGTACTACATACATGCATATGAATGTACAATTTCAAATAAATTTGAAATTAGAACCAAAAAGAATTCAAGAGGAATATACAATATATATTCAATATCATCGGATGACCATATACAATTTTGAACAAGTTTCCATACATGATTTAATGCATATAAAGTTCTACGTCCTCGTAATAGTGTTCTCCTTTAGGATGGAGGACTTCCCTGCTGAACCATCCAGCTAGTTCCTCTTGAAGTGGTCGGAAGCGAGCTTCTGGACTAAGCATCCACCGGAGGTTATTCCTCTGAGCATTGGTATCACTCGGAACCCGCTCAGAGGTGTATCTCCGGATCATCTCACAGACATAGTATCCACATAGATTGGTCTCCGGTGGCTGAATATCCCCAGCATTCTTAGCCTTTAACATTTTGAATTCTAGCTCTTTTTTGAATTCACCGACCTTTGTATCTACGAACCGTCTCCAAACCCTACGAGGCAAAGAAAATTAAATGAACAAGAGAGTTATTAATTAGTTACTTGATATTAGGAAATGAACGAAATAGGCCGATCGATATAGAGCGCAAATGAATGAAAATAATTACTTCTGCAGCATTCTTCTCATGCCGCCCCAAAGCTTTGGATCCATATTCACAGAGTCGTGGACGAGACATTCTGAGGTGTTAACTTTAATTACTAGCAGAATCCAGTGGAACCTGCGGACACGATACATGCACAGTACGTCATGCATAACTCATCGATTAGCCGGCCACATACCATGCATGGAGTAAACAAAAGAGAATGTGCTCAAGACAGAAACACTCACTCAAAATGGTAAGGAAATAGAATATCACTTTTGAGTTCCTGCTTTGTAAGAAACTGCCACAGGTCTGCCTCCACGTCGGCGGGGTAACGCTCCAACACATGTCCATTAACGATGTGTGGGTCAATGAACCCAACATCATGGATGTTCCTTACTCTGCATTCCTTAATCTTCATTCTGCATGTATAATAGCGGACACAACAATATAGTTAGGACATATATATAGTGCAGGCAATATGAACGAGATGGGGTAGAAATTAATAAATCACTTACAGAACGTAGCAACTGATGATAGATTTATCGAGCTCGCGCAGATTGAAAAGCTGGAACAATTCACTCAGTTCAATTTGTACATAGTAATGTTTGAAGTGATGCTCATGTCTAACTTCCGCATAAATATATTCTTTGGCGTTTTTATTTTTTATGTAACCCTTGTACCATTTCAGCAGACCTTTCATTTGTGGAGGTAGATCCTTTTCCTGCGCAGGCTCGACGAGAGGCCCATTCTTGACATATGTAATTACTACCTCCTTCACTGGCGCCTCATCAAGGCCTAACAGTTCACGAAGAGTAATACCTAAGTTGGCCGCTTGTTCTCTGGCACTCGTTACAGTCAATCCCTGTGCTGCCGCAGCTTGTATGATCTCGGGGGCATCCGGACAGAAGGCTTCCACTATAAGCGGGGCAATCGATTGTTTACTTTGTTCCCCGAGCTGGGCAACTTGTTTCCCGCTTTTTTTACTTTCGGCCTTCTCCCGCTCTTTGTTCTCCTTGAACATGAGTGCCTGCCTGCGAAGTTCACGTGCATAGTCGTTAGGCAGATTCTTCGCGGCTTGGGACGGTGTGCTCAAAAATGACTTAGCCCACTTCTTTTGCTCATCAGAAAATACTGGCTTGGGCTCGGGCTCTCTTTTCTTCTTGCAGTCCGCCTTCCATTTCTCCAAATCAGCAGCCGCGGCCGCGTCGACTTCCTCGGCACTACGTTCCCAAGGCCTTGTGGGGAGAGGCTTCAGTGATGGCTCCGGTACCTTTGTGGTCTTAGGTACATAAGGGTCCGGGTTAATAATCCAGGACTGCTTCTGCTTCTTTGCCGGAGGTGGATTGGGGGGCGGCGTCTGATCACCCGCCGGACGAGGACTGGGGGGCGGCGGCTGATCACCCGCCGGACGTTGTGGACTGGGGGGCGGCGTCGGCTGACGTGACGGAGGTGTAGGTGAACCGCCACCACCACCACCACCACCACCACCGCCACCGCCACCACCACCACCGTAGGGGGGTGGACTTGTTGTCCTTGGCGCCTCGCCTGGAAACTTGATAAACTTCTTTTGCCATAGAATGAAATGGCGCTTGACATCTCCAAGTCTTTTCTCCCCTTCAGGTGTAGCAATGTCAATCTCCAGGTCCTCAAACCCTTGGACTATGTCCTCCACCGTGACACGAGCATAGCCATCTTGAATGGGGTTGTTGTGGTGGAGTGCTCCAGGTAAACATGGTAAAGCACTGCCGATGGCTACCTTCATGGACATGTTCCCGATAGGATAATACAGATGACATTCTTTCATCTCCTTTATATCGTCCACGGGGTAGCGAGGAGGCTCCGGTGAAGTAATTTCGACCACCAGAGGCTCCGGTGCAGTAATTTGGACCACCAGAGGCTCCGGTGCAGTAATTTCGATCGTCGGTGCATCTGCACCAGCCGGTGGGGCCTCCGTGGAAGCCACGCTGCTTCTCCGCTGCTGGCTTCCGAGATCCGCTGGATGATCTTCATGCTGCACCCGAGCTGCATCTCTTTCGGCTACTAGTACACTCATGGTTTTCTTCATCACATCCATTTCCGATGCCAACCGCGCCACAACATCTGCTTCCCGATCCATCTTTCTCTTACGGCTTCTGTAACCGTACGGGTCATCGTTCTGGGGGAACCCTATTTTCCACGGAATGTGCCCCATGCCTCGTACACGTCCTCCGTGTTCAGGATTCCCGAGGGCTTTTGTCAGCGCGTCGTTCTCTCTGTTGAACTTGATCTTCCCCTGTTGAGCATCCCTCATTGCGTTAATAAGGGCTTGGGTGGGTTTAATTAATTTGCCCCGGTAAACACACTCCCCTGTCTCCGGGTTCAGCGTTCCCCCATGCCCGTACCACCAGCTTTTGGCCCTTGGGTCCCATCCCTCCGTACCTGGACGGATTCCTCGCGCCCTCAGCTCGTTCTCCATCTTCTCCCACCTAGGCTCCCAAAGGCGATACCCTCCTGGCCCCATAATATGATTGTACTCCTTCTTAGCCGCATTTTCCTTATTTTTTTCGATATTTGAATGAACTGCTCCGATTTCTTTTGCTTCACAAATTCTGGCCAATCATGTTTCAGTTTCTCATATTGTCCTTTGAAATCCGGAGTCTTGTTCTGCTTGACAAAGTCATGGGCTAGATTTTGCTTGAATTTCCGGAATGCGTCGGCCATCTTATGAAGAGCGAACTGTTTGACTAGCCTCCTCCTCTCCTTGTTTTCCTCAATCTTGTTACCCTCCTCATCGAATTTGTTGTATTCCGGAGGTAGAACGAAATGTTCCATAAGCTTCTTGAAGCAATCTTTTTTTGTTCTCTTATCGACAAAAGTGAAACCATCAATTCGTGCCTTCTTTGGCTCATTCCACTCCTGGACGGTGATCGAGACGTTGTCTCTAACAATGGCTCCGCATTGGCTGACAAACTTGGTGGCGTTCTTGCGGGGCTCCAGCGGCCTGCCGGTTGCACTGTCGACAACCTCGATGGTGCATGTTTCTCCTTGTTTCATCGTCTTGGTTGCGCCACGCTTTGACGACGTACTCGATTGTTTCGACGATCCGGCCGAGGGCTAAAATAAGAAAGAGTCGCGCGCGTTAGTACACACATATTTATTCAAATCAGTTAGTTTGTATCACCAGAGGCTCAATGTATATATATACCTCGGCGCCGGAGGTGGTTGCTACTTCCATTTGAAGATCGTCGTTTATCGACGTTTGTTCGGCATCATCTTGCTGACGGCGCCCTTCATCTTCACCGTCAAGGTTCAGATAAGAAGAGATATCATCTTCTTCTTCTCCGGTCGGCACATATAGAATATCGCCGTTTATGATGCCGAACATATGTGCTTCACCGTCCGGATCATAGTTGTCCATAATCGGGTCAGCTCTATCGTCCGCCATTATGTCAGTCCTGAAAACATGTAGTAAAAACAAATTAATTAAGTGAAGAAGGGGGGCGGTGGCGGTGGCGGTGGCGAAAGGGCGGTGGCGAAAGGAGGGGGCGAGGAAGGGGTGGGAGAGGGTGTCGCGGTAGAGCGCGAGACGGGGCGGCAGACGACGGCGTCACGGAGAGGGGAGGCGAGGACAACACATTTATAACCCTCGCCGTCCCCTCTCGATCCCTAAAAAAACACCGCGCGCATCGCCGCCCCCCTCGCCGCCCCTCTCCGTATAAACAAATTGTCCGAACAGAGCTTGGAGTAGAGTGGCTAGGGTTTGGCCAGGGATGCGGATGGAGACGAATATATGTGGGGTCGGGATGGCCCATGTGCAGGGCGGGGGGTGCTGGCCACACTCTTTTTTCTTTTCTTTTTCATTTCATTTCATTTTTTCTTTTCCTGTTTTTATCCTTTTCATCTTTAAAACAATTCAGTATATCAAAATATAGCAATGAAAAAAGATATTTGAGAAATCATAAAATGTATGTGAATTCAAAAAAATGAATCATAAAATGTTCATGGATACAAAAACATTGTGATTTTGCAAAAAAAAAGGTTTTCAAAAAATGTTGATGATTTTGTGGAAAAAACAGGAATAAAAACATATTGTGTATTCAAAAAATGTTTAGGGATTTCAGAATAGTTCACGTATTTAATTTTTTCACTGATTCATGACATATTCGTGAATTTAAAAATTATTCGTGTATTTCAAAAAATTGATTTTATTAGACACAAAAAAATTCATCAAAACAAAAAAATATTAATGAATTCCAAAACATATTCTTTCTTCTTTCTTTCTTCTTTCTTTTTTTCTTCTTCCTTTTTTTTCTTCTTTCTTTTTTTCTTCTGTTGTTTTCTTCCTTTTTCTTTTTTTCTTCCTTTTTCCTTTTTTCTTCCTTTTTCTTGTTTTTCTTCTGTTTTTCTTTTGTTTTCTTCTTCCTTCTTTCTTCTTCTTCCTTTTTCCTTTTTCTTTCTTCTTCTTCTTCCTTTTTCTTCTTCCTTCTTCTTCTTCTGCCGGCGCGCGGAGGACGGCAGGCAGGGCCAGCGGGCGGCGGGCGGCAGGGCGGCGGGCGGCGGGCGGCGGGCGGCGGGCAAGGGCGCAAGGCACGGGCGGCGGGCAAGGGCAGGGCACGGGCGGAGGCGGCGCTCACTGGGGACGGGGGCGGCGGCGCGCAGGGCTTCGGCGTCGGCGTCGGCGTCGGGGCAGGGCTTCGGCGTCGGCGTCGGGGCAGCGCTTCGGCGTCGAGAGAGAGGAGAATGGGAAGTGGCAAAACTGCTAAGTGCAGTATTTATAGACGCACCTTTAGTCGCGGTTGGAGAGGCGGACCGCGACTAAAGGTACCCTTTAGTCGCGGTTGGAGAGGCGGACCGCGACTAAAGGTACCCTTTAGTCGCGGTCCGCCTCCCCAACCGGGACTAAAGGGTTTTGGCGCCGCTTCCGTTCCCGCGCAGAAAGACCCTTTAGTCGCAGTTGGGGACAACAACCGTGACTAAAGGGTACCCTTTAGTCGCGGTCCGCCTCCCCAACCGGGACTAAAGGTCTGTGCTAGAACTGGCGCGGTGCGGTGGGATGTTTAGTCCCACCTCGCTAGCCGAGAGGCTTCGACAGTGGTTTATAAGCGCGGCTGCGCTCACCACTTCGAGCTCCTCTCAAATGCAGGCTTACGGGCCTATTCTGTCACTATGTGCCTGTGGGCCTACTCGGCCTTCTGCGGGCCTGAATCCTGGCCCTTTAATGGGTTTCTAGTCGTATTCAGGCCGTGGTGGCCCAGTAGGTGGCATATTTTCTTTTTTTCTTCCTTTTTTCCTTTTTCCTTTTTTCTTCTGTTTTTTTCTTCTGTTTTTTTCTTATGTTTTTCTTCTGTTTGTTTTTTTCTTCTGTTTTTCCTTTTTTCTTCTGTTTTTTCTTCTGTTTTTTTCTTCCTTTTTCCTTCTTTCTTCTTCTTCCTTTTTCCTTTTAAAATCAGAAAAATAAAACTAATTCATTTTAAAACCCCTTGAAGGTTTGACAAAAGGTTTGATACATCATTCAGTTCATCGACCAAATACAAAGTTTGGTACAATAAATTATTACACATCAATTCTTCCCTTGTGTCCCTGCTTGCTTACGATTGTGCCGTATCCATGGAGCATCCTCATCATTTAACTTAATGCTTGGGTCAATGTTCACTTTGAAGGGCGGAATTTCACCAAACATATTATAATCTTCTGACATGTCTGTCTTGTCCTCCACTCCCACGATGTTTCTTTTCCCTGAAAGAACAATGTGGCGCTTTGGATCATCGCATGATGTACTGATCGTTTTCTTATCTTTCCGTTTCCTCGGTTTGCTACTCATGTCCTTCAAATAAAAAACCTGAGCGACATCTTTGGCAAGGACGAATGGTTCGTCAAGGTAACCAAGATTGTTGAAATCCACCATTGTCATTCCGTATTGCTCGTCCACCTTTACCCCACCTCCTGTTAGCTTGAACCATTTGCACCGGAACAAAGGGACCTTAAAGGAGGGTCCATAGTCAAGTTCCCATATCTCCTCTATGTAACCATAATATGTGACCTTTTGCCCATTCTCGGTTGCTGCATCAAAGCGGACACCACTGTTTTGGTTGGTGCTCTTTTTATCTTGGACGATCGTGTAAAATGTATTCCCATTTATCTCGTACCCTTGGAAAGTCGTTATAGTCGAAGATGGTGTCTTGGCCAACATGTACAGCTGATCTACAACATCATTGTCATTCATTAAATGTTTTCTCAACCAACTGCCGAAAGTCTCCATGTGGGCCTTCCTAATCCAGGATTCAGGCTTCCCCGGGTTGTCCGAGCGTAAAATATTCTTGTGTTTCTCAAAGTACGGAGCCACCAAGCTGGAATTGGTCAGTACAGTGTGGTGTGCTTCAGTCAGAGAATGGCCGTCCATACATATCGTTGATTTCCTTCCGATCGTGCCTTTTCCACTTAGTCTCCCCTCGTGCCGCGATCGAGGAAGACCAATCGGCTTAAGGTCAGGAACAAAGTCAACACAAAACTCAATTACCTCCTCATTTCCATAGCCCTTGGCGATGCTTCCTTCTGGCCTAGCACGGTTACGAACATATTTCTTTAATACTCCCATGAACCTCTCGAAGGGGAACATATTGTGTAGAAATACAGGACCGAGAACGAAAATCTCTTCGACTAGGTGAACCAGGAGGTGCGTCATAATATTGAAGAAGGATGGCGGGAACACCAACTCGAAACTGACAAGGCATTGGATCACATCGTTCTGTAACCGTGGTAGAACTTCTGGATTGATTACCTTCTGAGAGATTGCATTGAGGAATGCACATAGCTTCACAATGGCTACTCGAACATTTTCCGGCAGGAGCCCCCTCAAAGCAATCGGAAGCAATTGCGTCATAATCACGTGGCAGTCGTGAGACTTCAGGTTTTGGAACTTTTTCTCCGCCATGTTTATTATTCCCTTTATATTGGACGAGAATCCAGACGGGACCTTCATACTGCTCAGGCATTCAAAAAAGATGACCTTCTCTTCTTTGGTCAGAGCGTAGCTGGCACGACCTTGAAACCATTCCGGATGCCGGTCATCAGGGTCTTTCAAACGTTGCTGGTCCTGCCGTGCTTCCTTTGTATCATTTGTCTTCCCATACACGCCCAAGAAGCTTAGGAGGTTCACGCAAATATTCTTCGTAACGTGCATCACGTCGATTGCAGAGCGGACATCTAGGACTTTCCAATATTCTAGCTCCCAGAATATAGATTTCTTCTTCCACATGGCTGCGTGCCCGTCAGCTCCCTTCGGAACTGATTGTCCGCCAGGACCCTTTCCAAAGATGACTTTCAAATCCTTGACCATATCAAATACCTCAGCACCAGTGCGTTCCGCAGGCTTCGGCCGGTGATCTGCCTTGCCGTTGTAATGCTTGCCTTTCTTTCTTACTGGATGAATTTTCGGAAGAAATCGACGATGCCCAAGGTACACGTTCTTCTTACAATTTGGCAAATGTACACTTTCAGTCTCATGTAAGCAGTGCGTGCATGCATTGTATCCCTTATTTGACAGTCCCGAAAGGTTACTAAGAGCAGGCCAATCGTTGATGGTTACGAAAAGCAACGCTCGTAGGTCAAATTCCTCTTGTTTGTGCTCATCCCACACACGGACACCACCCCACAGCTGTAAAAGTTCATCAACTAATGGCCTTAGGTACACATCGATGTCGTTGCCGGGTTGCTTCGGACCTTGGATGAGCACTGGCATCATAATGAACTTCCGCTTCATGCACAACCAAGGAGGAAGGTTGTAGATGCATAGAGTCACGGGCCAGGTGCTATGGCTGGAGCTCTGCTCGCCAAAAGGATTCATGCCATCCGTACTTAGAGCAAATCTTATGTTCCTTGCGTCAGCTGCAAAATCTTTGAACCATCTGTCGATCTTTCTCCATTGCGTTCCATCTGCGGTGTGTCTCAACTCCCCGTCCGACTTACGGTCCTCTTTGTGCCATCGCAACAACTTGGCATGCTCTTTGTTCCTGAACAGACGTTTCAACCGTGGTATTATAGGAGCATACCACATCACCTTGGCGGGAACCCTCTTCCTGGGTTTCTGGCCCTCAACATCGTCACCAGGGTCATCGCCTCTGATCTTATAACGCAATGCAGTGCATACCGGGCATTCATTCAAATTCTCGTATTCACCGCGGTAGAGGATGCAGTCGTTGATGCATGCATGTATCTTCAGAACCTCTAAACCTAGAGGGCAGACAACCTTCTTTGCTTCGTACGTACTGGCGGGCAACTCGTTATCCTTTGGAAACATATTCTTCAACATTTTCAGCAAGTTTTCAAATGCCGAGTCAGCTACACCTGCCTCTGCCTTCCATTTCAGCAAATCCAGTGTGCAGCCCAGCTTTTTCAGACCATCATCGCATCCGGGGTACAGCGCCTTTCTGTGATCCTCTAACATGCGATCCAAATTCTCCCTCTCCTTTTCAGTTTCGCAGCGTCTCCGTGCATCAGCAATGGTCCGACCAAGATCATCAACGGGATCATCACGTGCCTCTTCTTCACCTTCCCCTTCACCTTCAGCATCCTCCATGAAAGTATCACCGAAATGAGCAAGATAGCTTTCATCGATGAAATCATCCCCTTCTTCATCTTCTTCCATTATAACCCCTCTTTCTCCATGCTTGGTCCAACAATTATAGCTTGGCATGAAACCGTGCCGAAGCAGATGCATGTGAACATCTCTTGAGGAAGAGTAACCCTTCTGATTCTTACAGATAACACATGGACAGATAACAAAACCCCCCTGCTTGTTCGCATTAGCCACTACGAGGAAATCTTTCAAACCCGTAGTGAACTCGCCGGAGAGTCGGTTACCGTACATCCATTGCCGATTCATCTGCATTATTATAATATAAAATATATAATTAACCATCATGCATTTGTTAAACTAACTAGCTACAAACAATATAAATTAAACAATGAACTGCACACATGCATATTTTATCAATGACACACATGCATGAAAGGTTCAAGTTGCTAACCGCGATCGAGGAGGAAAAAATAAATGAGGAACCTCAAGTGTGGCTCCAACACTTCATATCATGTTTGTTTCACCCTCTTAGGGCATTTCATCAAACACCTTGTGTGCATAAGAGGAACCAAAAGCAAACCTACACCCCCTTGTGAAGCTTGTGAAGAGAAGTGGCACCAAATGGCTAAGTGAGCGTGCTGAACTGGTATATATAGGGGAGGAGCTTTAGTCGCGGTTGGCCTGGCCAACCGCGACTAAAGGCCTTTGTGCACCTTTAGTCGCGGTTGGCCTGGCCAACCGCGACTAAAGCCCCTCACGTGCACCAGCTGGCCACCGAGCGCCCTGGGCCCAGGCCTTTGGTCGCAGTTCGTCTGTCGAACCGCGACTAAAGACTTCATTAGTCGTGGTTCCTACAGTTTCGCGACTAATGGGGCTGGACGGAAGCCTCTTTTTCTACCAGTGTCAGTTGATGACGTGTATGGTATATGCTGTGTACACATGTGCAACATGTCCCAATAATTAATGTGCTTTCTTCATTGTTGTCCATGTTGTTCTTTATGTTATTTGTGAAAATAAGAAAATAATCATTAAAGAAAATACTAGAAAATAAATTTCCATATGAGTACTTGAAATGTTCTAACAATATGTCATTTCGCAACCTAGGCAGCCGCCACCTCCCAAAAAGGTAGGGTTCTCTGCCTCCCGCTGGCATCGTCACTGGTCCGCCCCGTCTCCGGTGGCCTTAGGGCCATGGAGACGAAGTGGATCTCGGTCCTTGCTGGTGGGAGGGTTCCGTTTTTAGATCTTTTTTCGAGCTTTGTTAGGGTTTGTGTCCTGCTTAGTGTTGTTTGTATCCACGTCGGTATTTCCCCAAACAAGAAGGGATGATGCAGTACAACTACAGTAGGTATTTCCCTCAGTTATGAAACCAATGTTATTGAACCCGTAGGAGAACCAAGCAACACCATGTAAACGGTACCTGCAAACAAAGAACAAAACCTCGCAACCCAACGCATAAGAGGGGTTGTCAATCCCTTCTCGGTAAAAATATAGATTAAATAGTAGATATGGATGAAACACGAAACAAAAGATGCACATAAAAAGTGCAACAAGGTATTTTTGGGGTTTTGGAATAATAGATCTGGAAAAAAAACGGTAAAAGATAGATCGGAAAGAAATATGATAAAAGATAGACCCGGGGGGCGTATATTTCATGAGTGGTCTCTCTCGAGAAAATAGCATACGATGGGTAAACAAATTGATGTTGGGCAATTGATAGAAGATCAAATAATCATGACGATATCCAAGGCAATGATCATTATATAGGCATCACGTCCAAGATTAGTAGACCGAAACGATTCTGCATCTACTACTATTACTCCACACATCGACCGCTACCCAACATGCATCTAGTGTATTAAGTTCATGGAGAAACGGAGTAATGCAATAAGAACGGGGACATGATGTAGACAAGATCTATTCATGTAGGAATAGAACACATCTTGTTATCCTTAATAACAACGATACATACGTGCCTCACTACCCCTTTTGTCACTGGATGAGGACACCGTAAGATCAAACCCATCACAAAACACCTTTTCCCATGGCAAGAAAATCAATCTAATTGGCCTAACTAAACCAAAGATTCGAAAAAGAAATACGAGCTATAAGTAATCATGCATATAAGAGATCAAAAGAAGACTCAAATAATATTCATGGATAGAAACTGATCATAAACTCGATCTTCATCAGAACCCAACATACACACCGCAAAAAGTCATTACATCAAATAGATCTCCAAGAGACCATTGTGTTTAGAATCAAAAAGAGAGAGAAAGCCATCTAGCTACTTCCTACGGACCCGTAGGTCTATGGTGGACTACTCGCACATCATCGGGGAGGCACCAATGAGGATGATGAAACCCTCCGTGATGGTGTAGATTGGATCTCGTGGTTCTGGAACTTGCGGCGGCTGGAATTGTGTTTCGTCTGCTCCCCTAGGGTTTCTGGAATTTCTGAGGATTTATAGAGCGAAGAGGCGGTGGAGGAGACCCCCGTGGGCCCCATAACCCATCAGGGCGCGTGTGAGCCTCCTGGCACGCCCTGGTATCTTGTGGGCCCCACAGGCCTCCCCCAGGTGCTTCCTTGGCTCCTAAGTTGTCTTCTGTCCAAAAAGAATCTTCAAAAAGTTTCGTGGCATTTGGACTTCGTTTGGTACTGATATTCCGCGGAGTAAAAAACAAGCAAAAAAACAACAAGTGGCATTGAGCACTATGTCAATAGGTTAGTCCCAAAAAATGATGTAAAGTTTCTATAAAATGATTGTAAAACATCCAAGAATGATAATATAACAGCATGGAACAATAAAAATTATAGATACGTTGGAGACGTATTAGTCAGGAACGTGAGACGGCGGCGGCTCCCAGAAGATGGAATAAAGGTCTTGCTGTCTAGTCCCCGTTACGGTCATGCGTCTAGCATCACCGGTGGGTGTGTGAAGGTGTCTCTGGCATATCTGTCTTTGGTGGATTTGCTCGGATCTGTTCGTTGTTCGTTTTCGTTTGTGTGTCTTCAGGGTGGATCCTTTTGATCTACACTCTTCATCCGTGGCGGTTGCAGTTCTGTTGCATTGGTTCTATGGGGTCTTAGCACAACGACTTCCCGACTGTCTAGTACAACAAGGTTTGCCCAGCTTCGGCAAGGGAGGAGTAATGACAGCAGCGCGCCTTCGGCTCGCTTCAGTGCTTGTAGTCGTCGCTAGGTGGTCTATGATCTGAATGTAATTTTTATTAGTGTTTGTTGTACTGTAATGATTGACGATGAATAGATTGAAAGTTTTTCCCGCAAAAGAAAGTTAGCACAAACATCAGTATCTTAAATCAATCAAGAATCCTAGCCACATGCGGTGCCAATTATATGTATTCCCTCCCTAAAGAAATATATGACTACGCTCTTATATTTTTTTTACGGGGAGAATATAACGTGGATTCTCTCACGGTCTTTGCTCAACGGCCAGCTAAATTAAGCAAATCATCAAATTTAGCAACGACAAGATAAGCATAAGCTCATTTAATATTGCTCAGAATGCCCATCTCTTACAAAGCATCCTTTCTTTCTGTTACAGTGCTATGACAACAAGTGGTACAACTGAAAGATCATTACGGTTAATATGTTTGATGACCTTTCCAAAATGATGTAGCTGCACGTGCACATCAGCCACTGCTGTCCTTAATTCTTCAGAAGTTCAGAGCCAGAGGGCACCGGCTTGGCGGAGGAGCGGCACCAGCTGGCCGCCGAGGTGCAGCGACATGACCTTGTCGATGGGGCCAACGAGCGCGCCGCCGATGAAGACGGCCGGCACAGGTGGGTTCTGGCCAACCATGCCGGCGAGCGCCCTCTCGACGTCCTTCCCGCGGGGGTCCTTGTCCAGCTCGTGCACCGTCCAGCTCACGCCCATCTCGGTGAAGAGCGTCTTCACCGCGTGGCACATGCAGCAGTTGCTCGCCCCGAAGATCACCACGGCGCGCTGCGACGCCAGCCTCATCACCCTCTCCGCCATTGCTCAACTTGCTAACTCTTTCTCTACGAACCTAAATCGAACGATCTGATCAGCTCGCTTTACTTGAGCTAGCTGTTTGTTTCTTTTGGAGGTTTATGATGGTTGTGACTGAACGGTGTCTATTTATAGATGATGATGGGGCAAATCGAAGAAGTGTGAGTCGGTCAGAATATGCGTTCTCTGTGAACTTTGTGCTATGACGTTTAAATGATGTGGAATCGAATAACTAAAACTGGAGGTGAATTAAGATTCGAGATAGACTAGACTTTAGTTATTTCTCTAGCACGTTAAAAATGGATGGTAGTATTGATCGGATCCAATGCTTCAGTTGACTTACGTTCAATCAATAATAACCTAGAATTCCAGATAACCTAGGTTTGAATATCCACTCTAATTGCCTTCTTTTGCCATTCCAGTGTGACAAAGAATACGTGCCCATTTGGAGTGGGCATATCGTGAATCACGTTTTCTCTGGGCTAAACTAAAGCCTAAAAACCCTTCATAAATCAACCTACTTTGTTCTCTCGCAAAAAAAAAAAATCAACCTACTTTGTATTCTTGATGAGTCAGCGCAACATCATCACGAATCTCCACGTTGAGGTCCGAATAAATCGACACGAATAAGTAGGCAATGAATCTCCAACGCCGACAAAGCAGCAGGCACTCAAGAATAGTGAAGGGCCCCTTTGTACCATTTGAATATCCTTAGAATAAGTCCTACACCATGGAAATTCGGCACCAAGTGCTTAATCAAGAAGGCACACTGGATCGCATCTAGATGCCCCCGCGTCGTCCTCCCCCTAGGGTGACTCGGGCGGCCAGAAACCTAGCCGCCGCCGCCGGAAGACGCCGCCGGGCTAAGCCCGGGGGCCGACGGCGGTGGCGGGGGATCTCCTCTCCCGCGCGTCTCCGGGGTGGGGCGGACCCCAAGGCGTGTGGTGGTGCAACCGATCTGGGATCTGCGGCGCAGCGGATGGCTGCAGGCGGCGGGAGGCCGGCCCGTCCTCGGACGACGACAGCTTGGCGCGGCGGAGGCCAGGGCTGCGGGCGCTGCGGATGGCCCTTCGGGGGGCGGCGGCGGCTGCGGTCGGCGGCGGCCGGCTTGGCTGCGGTGGCGTGCATGCTGCCTTCAGATCGGCGACGGTGCGTGGAGGGCCTGGTGGTCTCGTCGGCGGCACCTTCGATCAGATCTGTTCTGACCGGTGTAGCCGACGGTGGTGGTCATCTCTTCCGTCAGAGGTGGTCGGCCTGAGGCTAGGTGTTCGGATCTCGGGATCCGTCATCTGGCACCAGCTCCGAGTCAGGAAGACGTAGTTGCCGGTGAAAACCGAGCCGGCGGCGGGCGATGGCGGCGTTCCACGTCGTTACCTTGATGAAGGCATCGTCATGTGACTACCGTCAACCCACTTGTATTGCTCCGGGGGAAACCCTAGGATTTGGTGTTCCAGACCGAACGATGGCGGCACTGCGATGTCGTTTCTCTCTTGGGAACATCATTTTGTGGAGCAGCGCTGGAAGTCAGAGGCAGGAGGTGGAGCGGCTTCAGCTTGCACGGAGCTGCGGTGAAGATGGCAAGTCATGCCTGACCGACAGGTGCTACGCTTGGTCATGCCTAGTCGGCAGGTGCTACGCACGACGGATCCTCCAAGGGCTTCAAGTTGTGTCGGCTAGTGGTACCTGGCAGCATGGCGCTGAGGTGTATCAGTGGCGACCGCGACGTGTTCAGCTGTTTGAGCGCAGGGAGGAGGTGTTGTTGGACGCTGTGGTGGCGTCGACGATAGCTGGACCGAGCAAGGTTGATGCATCAGTACAGTTCTGAAGGTGGAGCGGTGGCAGTTGGCGGCGGCCACTAGTAAAAAAGGGGGCAATGGTCCAGGCCGGGCTAGCCCATTAGTCCCGGTTCAGTCCAGAACCGGGACCCATGGGGGCATTGGACCTGGTTCGTGAGCCCCGGGGGTCGGCCGGGCCACGTGGGCCATTGGTCCCGGTTCGTCTGGACCTTTTGGTCCCGGTTGGTGGGACGAACCGGGACCAATGGGCCTCGCTCCTGGCCCACCACCATTGGTCCCGGTTGGTGGCATGAACCAGGACCAAAGGCTGCCCTTTAGTCCCGGTTCATGCCACCAACTGGGACTAACGGGTTGGTCCTCGTTGCGGTCAGAGTTTAGTCCTACCTCGCCAACCGAAGGGCGCTCACACCGATTTATAAGCCCCTCCCTCTCTGCCTTGTTGAGCTCCTCTCAAAGTGAAAATAGATGCCCTTATACAGGGAATTTGACCTAAATTCATACTGAATTTTTCTGAAGTTAGTAAAAATTTATTATGAATTTAGATTGAATTCTCTCTATAAGCGCATCTATGCTCATTTTTTTAGTAAAGTTAATCACAACTATTTTTTCTTCTATTTATTTCTGAGTAGTTTTTTATATAGTTTTTTTCTTTTCTGCTATATTTATTTTTTTTCTATTTATTTCTGAGTTGTAATAAGTCATTAAAAATTAAAAGAGGCGCAATGCTCGTTAATTAGCTTCACGCCTTTCGGAATAGTGTAAACTGCACTGCACATAGCTCCGTGCAGTCTACCCTATTCCTCAAGGCTTGAAGCTAAGCAACGTGCAGGTGAGCATTGAGCCTCTTCTTCATCGTCTCTGTACTCAGGGCTTATAAACCGCCGCGAGTGCCTCTCGCTTGGCGAGGTGGGACTAAAAAACAGCTGCAGAAACAATCAACTAAAAAACTCTTTTACCGGTTCATGCCACGAACCGGTACTAAAACGTGCTCATGGGGCACCAGCCTTAAAACATGTACCAAATAAAATGTCTTTGTAACAGCCTTAGAACTGGTACTGAAGGAATCAACTAAAAAGCTTTTATAAACCTCTATTATTATTGAAACTAAAATTATATAGAATTTTGTTACAAACTTTAATAGCAAAAAGAATTATCATAAAAGAAAATAAATAAGTAATTAGAATTCTGTTCAAAACATTAAAAGCAAAAAGAATTATCATAAAAGAAAATAAATAAGTAATTAGAATTTTGTTATAAACTTTAATAGCAAAAAAAATTATCATAAAAGAAAATAAATAAGTAATTAGAATTCTGTTCAAAACATTAAAAGCAAAAAGAATTATCATAAAAGAAAATAAATAAGTAATTAAAATTTTGTTATAAACTTTAATAGTAAAAAGAATTATCATAAAAGAAAATAAATAAGTAATTAGAATTCTATTCAAAATATTAAAAGCAAAAAGAATTATCATAAAAGAAAATAAATAAGTAATTAGAATTTTGTTACAAACTTTAATAGCAAAAAGAATTATCATAAAAGAAAATTAATAAGTAATTAGAATTCTGTTCAAAACATTAAAAGCAAAAAGAATTATCATAAAAGAAAATAAATAAGTAATTAGAATTTTGTTACAAACTTTAATAGCAAAAAGAATTATCATAAAAGAAAATAAATAAGTAATTATAATTACGTTCGAAACTTTAATAGCAAAAAGAATTATCATAAAATAAATAAAGCAAAAAAACTGGGAAAAATAAAAAAATGCCACCTACTGGGCCACCACGGCCTGAATACGACTAGAAACCCTATTGGGCCAGGATTCAGGCCCGCAGACGGACCAGCAGGCCCATAGGCAGAGACACAAGTTTACGCCAGTAGGCCTGCAATAGTGAGGAGTTCAAATGGGTGGGCAGAGTCGCGCTTATAAACAAGTGCGACCCCTCTTCACCTAGCGAGGTGGGACTAAACTTTGGCCACGATGCGGGCAGCACAGGGGCCTTTGGTCCCGGTTGGTGGCACCAACCGGGACTAAAGGGGTGCAATGGTACCGGTTCGTGGAACCAACAGGTACCAATTCCCCCCCTTTAGTCCCGGTTGGTGCCACCAACCGGGACCAAAGGCCTCTACTTCCCGCCCTTTGGGCTGCTGAAAAGAGGCCTTTGGTCCCGGTTGGTGGCTCCAACCAGGACTAATGGGTGCATTGGTCCCGGTTGGTCTCAAGAACCGGAACCAATGCTTTGCCTATATAAGCAGCACTCGTGAAATTTTGGTTCAGTTCGTTCTTCCCCGCCCTCCCGACGCCGCCAGGCTGCCCGCCGTCGTTGTCGTCGCCCCGCGCCGTCGCGTCACCCCGATCGACGCCGTTGCCACCCCCCGTCCCGTGACGCTGCCCCGCCCCTGCCCATCGCCGCGCCGCCCAGCCCCGCCCCGCCCCTGCCCGTCGCCGCGCCACCCCGCCCCGCGCCGCACCTCGCCGTCGCCGTCGCCGTCGCCGTCCCCGACACCGTCGCCGTGAGCAACTGATTTAATTTGATGTTAGTAGTTAGATTTTGTTAGATTTTTTTATAGTTCATAGATTTTTTTGGTAGATGTGTAGTAATTTAGATGTGTAGTTCATAGATTTTTCTGTTAGATTTTTTTTCATATTGTGTAATTAATTTATTCATATTGTGTTAGATTTTTTTAATGCTTTTTTCTGTTGTAATTTAGATATCAAATTTTTAGGATTTTTTTCTGTTGTAATTTAGATGTCAGTTTTTTTCATATTGTGTAAGTAATTTAGATGTCAAAGTTTTATGATTTTTTTCTGTTCATAGAATTTTTATCATTTTTTTCTGTTGTAATTTTGTTCATAGAATTTTAATGATTTTTTTGTTCATAGTATTTTCTTTGTGAATTTATTGTGTATGTATAGGAAAATTGTGAATGATATAAGTCATTTATGAATATGTTGATATTTAGAATAGAGGAAAAGGCAAAAAATAAGATGAGAAAGTGTTTAATATAATTAGTTAGAAAAATAATAGAACTATAGTTAAACTAGTTTATTTTTAGTAAGTACTACTTTATTTTATTTATAGTAAGTGCTTCATATATAGTTGAACTAGCTAGTTGATTTAATAAACTACTTTATTTAACTATATATAGAAGTAGTTCCTGCATCAACATCGGCGATGCCTATCCCGCATCCTCGTCGTCGTCGACTCGGCGGTGGAGGCTTGTTTGATCAGGGCCATGTTTGGGACTAGGCTCTGCTGGGCTGGTATTGGGAGGTGCTACCTTCCAGGGACGTAGGTTGGTGAGGAGGCAGCCCGTTGTTGACCCGATTCTTGTTTGGTGGCGGTCACGTGGGCCAGTGACGGTGCCAAGGCTTCTGGACACCGTGGAGGTGGTACGTCACCGTGTCAGCGAGGAGGACGAGCACGTCCGTCGCTACATGGTTGCATTGGAAGGCAGGTTCGACAATACCTGGCAGGTTCTTCAGGGATCTCGCTGGAGCTATAATCCTGTGATGGTTCCTTATCTTTGGGTGTCCACTGCCCGCGACTATACCCGTCCGGCGCTACGGTTCTAGCTGTATTAGTGATGCTATATGTATGATAGTATTCGAGGAGTATTAGTGATAATATTTGACGATGTACGGACACAAGAGATGATGTACTTTTGCTTATAATTGAATGCATGCTAATTTGAATACTACTTTATTTTATGATTTGGTTTTGCTTATTGAATGCTCATATTGGAAAAGTACTCCTACTTTGAATGCTAAAATTGGAGAGCACTATGCAGAAATCTAGGAGCCCCCTCCATCATCCACTCCGTCGTGAGGGTAGCTTCTCCTTCATTCCCGTGTGCTAGACAATTTGGTGTAATAATGCACTCGGGAATAAAAGGAGGAGCTACGTACCATCACCGATAGTTAACCCGTGATTAATAATAATGATATAATTTAGGTTTTTTAGTACATATATTTAATTGTATAAGTTTAATATTTGAATTATGAACATAGTCCGGAAATGTCGTACTCGGACGACGAAAACCGCCCGGGGGAGTGCGACTGGTGCCACGACGACCGAGGTATGTGCGACAGGTTCATTGAGCTGGACGAAGATCGGCGCTTCAGTATTAAGCTCGAGCAGACCTTCGATGTTCATACAGTACGCAACGGCGACAATAGTTTTTTTTTGTAATTAAGCACGACTTCAACTATTTTAACGTGTATTTTTCATCTTTTCTAATTCGACTAGATTATCCCATGCTATGCAAGACGCTATGTCTTGGAGAGGATGGGTTTTGAAGACCATGAAAGTATGGAAACCCAAAAAATTCTCCAAAGGACCCATCATGGTGTAGATTTTCAAGTAAAGTTGTACAATGCTGAGAGTGTAACCCATTTTGATTGCAAAAATTGGGAAGCACTTTGCAAGATGTATGGTTTTGATGAGGGTATGCTTGTCACCATGGATCTTGGTGATCCTACAATCGAGCAAGACAGACGTTCGATTTGGGTCCCTGTTCATACACCTCCAATTCTTCCCCCATGTGAGCTTAACATAGTTATTAAGTAATTTATATTGTTTATTTCAAAATAGTTGACAGCTTATTTCCATTGACAACTTATTTTCATTCTTCAAAGAATGTGCGAAAGATGGTAGACAAAACCCACTACACCGATGGCTCCGAATTAACCTATAGGGAGAAAAATCATCTGATCGCATTTTGTATTGATCTTGAGAATTACAATGTCTACAATCGAACTCCTCAACATTATGGTCAATACGTGCCACTAGTGCACGTGTTGAGATACGGTAACTACCATGGAGATACCCTGGTAAGATTTTTTACTATTATGACATCCGTGCATCTTTTTACACACTTCTAAAACTAGTACATCATTGCTAACTACAAAGTTATTACTATGTTTTTCAACAGATAATCCCGAATGATTGTGTGCCTCATCTGATATATACGCATGGTAGCCTTCATGTTTTGAACATACAACCAGGTCTTCCTACAAATCTCAACTGTCCATACCGGGTTTCTAAAAGAATTGGAGACATGACAATCAAAGAATGGAAAAAATGTATAGACAGTCGTAAGGAGCTTCTTGGAAGCAAAAGGCAGCGAAGCGCAAGAATTGGAGACAGGATGATCTCCATTCTTCATAATGGAGAGTCAGGGTCTATATTGTTTTACGCTATTTTACCTTAAGGGTGTTTAGGTCCTACCTGATACTGATGATCATGTGCTAAGAACAATTATGTAGGGTTGGGTTTGATGACTATGAGGATGATGATCGTATGACTTATTATTAATAACGAGTAGAAGTTGTATGATGATGCATGATTAGTAGGACTTGTTATTATATATGATGGTGTATGATGCGAGCATGCATGAGTTATTATATCAGCGGGTGAAATGAACATAGCAGCAGCGTTGGTAAACCAAGGACGAAGATATAAGAGAGGACACTTCTCTCTATTAGCTAGCTAATAACAACCTAAAAATAACCCCCAAAACCCCTAAAGCAGCCACTTTTTTTTAAAAAAAAGAAAAACATCAGCTCCATCCAGCTGCTGACGCGTGGATGCCTTTTGGTCCTGGTTGGTGCCACCAACCGGGACCAAATCCCCCCCTGCCTGGGCTCGGCGCACCGGCCACGTGGAGGCCCATCTGTCGCGGTTCGTGTTAGAACCGGGACTAAAGGGGGTAGGTATTAGTAACGACCCATTAGTCCCGGTTCATGAACCGGGACTAAAGGCCCTTACGAACCGGGACAAATGCCCCCTTTTCTACTAGTGGGCGGCCTCTGAGAGCACACCGGACCAGTGTGTGTCCCAGACCCGACAGGTGGCTAGGTTGGGGTCTCGTGTCTTAGATGTTAGGTTTGACTGCGATGTCTGTTTGGTATTAGGCCCAGGCTATCTGCGCCCCTTCATCAACTGGATAGGTGTAGCGACAGTTTGTTGTTTAAACGGCGGCTTTAGTCTTATTGTTGTATGACTTTGTAAGGTCTTGTGAGAATAATTAATAAAGTGGCTATATGCATCGCCCAGATGCAGAGGCCGGGGGTCATCCTCCTTTTCTAAAAAAAACTTTATACTAAATTGACGACACTTATTTTGAGATGCAGGGAGTAGTATTTGAAAGTCAGCTCACTCCCGAGCCTTGCTTAGGGCATTGCTCCTTTCTTATCTCAGCATCTCTCAAACAAAAAATCTCACTTTTATGATAATTGTTTTTCAATCAGGCATCGTGAAATCATGTTTTCTTTGGATGACACTATTCTAAACTAAAGCCTAAGACCCCTTCATTAATCAGCCTACTTTGTATGTTTTTTCTTTAAACTGCCTACTTTGTATTCTTGACGTGTCACCAGAACATCATCAAGAATTTCTTTTTTTTTGAGCAATACCTGCAAAGATCAGGCTACATCATTACAACATGACCCAGGGTATCTAACATATCATCAGTCACTGAACCCAACTGGACAAAGTCACCAGATCTCTTTGCTCGGCTGGCCAAGCTGTGTGCTACTTTGTTCTACTCCCTACTGACCCAACCTATCTTGTACCCACTGAATCCTGCTAACGTTGTCTTAATATCTGTGACAACAGAAACAGACCTAATTTATTTGTAGCACCCGGTTCCAGGGCCTTGGACAGAAACAAGCAATCCACCTCCAACTGGATTGGACCATTGTAATATTTGGGCATTACTCTCAGGCCCTGCAGCAGCGCCATTCCCTCCGCTTCTTCTACTGATGCACACTGGTTCAAACTACACCCCATCGCCAGGTAGACCTGTCCCATGTTATTCCTAGCGATGCCTCCCCCAAAAGCTAATCCCGAGTTCGGATCAAAAGCCGCATCAATGTTTATCTTTGCCACTCCCGCTGGTGGTGGCCTCCGTTTGTTTGCCCTTTCTGCTGGTTGTTCTCCTTGTTGGTTTCCGAAGAGGTTGAGGCCACATGTGTTCATGGCTAAATCAGGCCTGTTCTTTGCTGTGGACAGCTCTAGTTCGTACCGGAGCAAGAACCCTACAGAATCCGCGATGGTCTCCTTTCCCCTCCCATGCACCATGTCATCCCGGAGATGCCAAGCACGCCATAGTAGTAGGAGTACTTTATCCCTCACGTCCTCCCTGCATGCGTTCACGATACCTTGGAGCCAGTCCTCGCCCATGTACCAAAAATCCTTCTCCTTCGGTAGTCTCCAGTGCTCTCTCATTGCATGGCGAAGGGCTTTGCTTTTGGTGCAGGCTACCACAGCGTGGTACTCGTTTTCCTCTGCATTGCCACATGCATCACAAATGGCCGTTGTGGCTAGAGTGCGCTTGCATTTGTTCATTTTTGTTGCAAGGGTATTGGTGGCCACTCGCCACGCAAAAATCTTTATCTTTGCAGGGACTCCAGCCTTCCAAATGGCGTCCCAGATGCTCCGATCATCCGTGCTTGCCCCAGAGGTAGAAGGTTGTGGGCCAGTCCTCTTCAACCTCATGGCAAGTTTATAGGCGCTCCTCACCGTAAACAGCCCAGATTTCTCATAATGCCACACCACACTGTCCTCCACTTCTCCTAGCGGGATTTTAATCTTGAGAATTTCAACAGCATCACAAGGGTTGAAAATCTGCTGAATGAGTTCCTCATCCCATCTGCTTGTATTAGGTATGATGAGTTGATTCACCCACCTTAGTCTAGACCTCCGGATGAAGCTTGCAGCACGAAGCCCTTCCGACCTAGGTATCCATTGATCCCTCTGTATCTGAATGTTCTTTCCCGTACCCACTCTCCATATCAGACCTTGTTTGAGAAGCTCGAGGCCAAACTCATTGCCTCTCCAAGTCTATGACGCATTTGTGGCAAACACCGTGTCTAGAAATTCTCCATTAGGGTAATATTTTGATTTAAGTACTCGGGCACATAAACTTTCTGGGTTCTGAATCAGCCTCCAACCTTGCCTCGCTAGCAAAGCCTGATTGAACATGTGCATGTCCCTAAACCCAATGCCTCCCCCTCTCTTCGGTTTCGTCAGCTTGTCCCATACCATCCAGTGCACCTTATGATGATCGTCCTCCTTTCCCCACCAGAACTCCCGGATAAGCCGCTCATATTTCTCACAAAAACCTAGCGACAGCTTGAATACCCCCATGGTAAATGTTGGCAGCGCTTGAACTTCTGCTTTAACATGCACCTCTTTCACCGCATAAGACATATGCCTACCTGACCAGTTATTGCATCTTTTCACGAAACGTTCCATGATGGGCTGGAATTGACCATCTTTCATTCTGCCATCCGGGGTAGGAAGACCGAGATATTTCTTCTCAAAAGTGGAAGTTTCAACTCCCAAAGCTCGTCTTACACCTTCTTGGATATCACCTGGACATTTCTCACACACAAGCAGTGAGCATTTATTAGCACTCAGTAGTTGCCCTATACACTGTTGGAAAACATCAAGTGCCTTTTTAACCGTCCTTGCTTGGTCTGCAGATGCCTTGAAGAAAAGCAAGCTATCATCTGCGAAAAGCAGATTTGAGATCCCCGAGCTTCCCCTAGCAACTTTAATTGGTGTGATCTTCTGCCCTCCACCTCTCTTTGCAGACACCGGTTTAGGCCCTCGGCCACAAAAAGAAAAAGGTACGGGCTTAACGGATCTCCTTGCCTCAGCCTCTCGAAGGTTCGAACCTTTCCAACAATTCACCATTGAATTTTACTGTGTATTGTACTGAACGGACACACACCATGACCCAAGCAATCCATCTCTTGCTGAACCCGTATTTGTTTAAGACTCCTTCCAGGAAGTTCCAGTCCACCCGATCATAAGCTTTGGCTAAGTCGATCTTGTACGCGCAATATGTGTTCTGAGGATTTTTGCTGTGCTGGATTTTATGAAAACATTCAAAAGCTATCAGTGCATTATCTGTAATCATTCGACCCGGGATAAAAGCGCTCCGTGTCTCTGAAATGAGGTCATTGAGGAGTGGGCGGAGCCGGTTCACAAGGCATTTAGATATTACCTTATAGATCACGTTACACAGACTGATCGGTCGAAAATCTCTCAAGCTTTTTGGGTCATTCCCCTTGGATATTAGCACAATAACTGTGTCATTCACCCCCAATGGCATGAGCCCATCCGCAAAGAAACCCTTGACTGCCCCCACTACCTCTTCCTTCAAAACGCCCCAATTCCTTTGGTATAACCTTGCATGAAAACCATCCGGTCCCGGTGCTTTCAAGGGCCCAATCTGGAAGAGTGCATCACTTATTTCTCTATCACTGAATTCTTTCTCTAGTTCCAAATTCATCTCAGGGCTCACTAACTCATTGAACAACTCCAACAGCGCCTGGGGTCTGATGTCCCTGTTTTGTGTGTACAATTCCTTGAAGAAATTTGTTGACATTTTATGAAGGTCCTCTTTTTGTTCCACCCATTTTCCATCCTCTGTCATGAGTTTCGCTATTGTGTTCCGTTTCTTTCTCCAAGTGGCTTGGCGGTGAAACCACTCTGTATTCCGGTCCCCCTCGCGCAAGTACGTGGCTCTCGACCTTTGCCGCCACAATATTTCCTCTCTCAACAGAAGTTCATCCAGTTCTTTAGTAACCATCCCAATCTCTCTGTCATTTCCTTGGTTGGGAGGTCTGTTCATTAGAACTTTTAGACGCTGACGGAGCTTGTTTGTTTTGCGTGTAACAGACCCGATCTTCAGAGAGCTCCATTTTGACAATCTGTCCTGCAGGATATGCAGTTTGTTTTTGACGTCTTGTAGGTTCAGAGCTAGACCCGCTCCTTTCCATGCTTCCTCAATTGTGGCTTGCAGCGATTCTTCCCTCTCCCAAAGAGCTTGATACCTGAAATCCTTTTTCCTTCTGTACTGAAGCTTCTTTCCAAAAGATAGGAGCAGCGGCAGGTGGTCAGACCTAGTGGAACACACGTGTTCTATTTGTGCATTCCTGAACATATTGCTCCATGGTGCCGATGCCCCCCCCCCCCCCCCCCAATCCAGTCTAGCTTAAACGTTGTTCCGACCCGACTGTTTGTTGTCGTATGTCCACACTGGTCCACGAAAACGTAGGTCATATAGGTCGCACCAATCAAGAACTTCTTTGAAGTCAGCCATTTGCCTTTCTGACCTTTTAGATGCCGAAAAATGCTCACTTTGCCACAAAGTTTCATTGAAGTCTCTGATTACAAGCCACGGTGCACTGGAGATATGTTTAATTCGTTTGAGAAGGTTCCACATATGAATCCTCTCGTGTGCTTTTGGCTCACCATAAACAAACGTACCTCTCCACCATTGCTCATTTGGGTTGTTTCGAACAAGCACATCGATATAGCGAGGGCCAACAAACAACTTTTTTATTTCAATTGTTTCATCCCAGTACAAGGCGATTCCCGCCCCTTTACCTCTACCATCATTAAGCATGTAGTTCTTCAGCCCTATCCTCCATCTAAGGCCACTCATCATAACTTTATTCTGTCTTGTTTCCGAAAGGAAAACGATAGCCGGGCGGTGCGTGCTAACCAAACACGCGAGTTCTTGAACTGTCCGGGGTTGCCCCAGTCCCCGGCAGTTCCAGCTGAGGATCCTCATGGCTCCTGACGGACGCCGACATCCGCGTCCGCTAGTTCACCGGGAGCCCCTGGCCCGGCCGCTTTCTGTTCTTCCACGTCCCCTTTGTCCTCCAGCCCTGCCTGCTCCTCTGCATTCCTCATTTTCTTCTGAACCTCCAGGTCGCCACTTCCCTGTCCTGCACCTGCTGTAGCATTTACACCAAGCTGACGGTCACCTCTTTTCCCCAAGACTGAAACTGTCAGTTTGGTCATCCCATCCTGCTTGTTCCTGCGGCTCTGCTTATACAGATTGTTGACTCCATGTGGTGCTACCATGGTATACACCTCATGTTTCTGACTGTCGTGCCCTCCCACGCCCGTGATAACCGCATACCCTCCAGCCGTTGCCTTGCTTCCCTCAGCATTCGTGACCATGGGGTCGCCACCGAGCGACAGCTTCGCTTTGCCATTGTAACCCGCAGGCTCAAAGCCCGGGGGGTACTCTGGGGTGTGCTCGCTGGCCTTCTTATCTTTTTCAGCCCCTGTATCCCCAACTGGGACTATGATCTGGTATTTGCTAGTTTCGAACACCTCCTCCGTGTGCGCCGCACCTACATTTTTCCTCCCCATTTCCTTGTCCGACGGGACCTGGGCCACTTTGTCCTCCCTTGCAGAGCCAAGCTTGATCGCACTGACTGCCGCTATCGCCTCCTGCACCAAGGGGTCAGCCAGGACCTCTTTCGGCACCTCTCCGCCTTTTCCCTCTCCCAGTCTGGTCGGGCCTGATCTTGCCTCACCTTTTCCCTTTGCTTCGAACAGGAGGAAACGCCTGGCGCTGGCCGCTTCCGGGACTACGAAACCACCCCTCATGCTACTTCTCTTGAACGGGGAGGCACGTAGCGCTGCCGAAAACCTCATCTTCTAGAGGTTTGCCGGCAGCTTACACTCGCGTTGGGTGAAGGAAATATGCCCAAGAGGCAATAATAAAGTTATTATTTATTTCCTCATATCATGATAAATTGTTTATTATTCATGCTAGAATTGTATTAACCGGAAACATGATACATGTGTGAATACATAGACAAACATAGTGTCACTAGTATGCCTCTACTTGAACTAGCTCATTGATCAAAGATGGTTATGTTTCCTAACCATAGGCATGTGTTGTCATTTGATTAATGGGATCACATCATTAGGAGAATGATGTGATTGACTTGACCCATTCCGTTAGCTTAGCACTTGATCGTTTAGTATGTTGCTATTGCTTTCTTCATGACTTATACAAAGTTCCTGCAACTATGAGATTGTGCAACTCCCGTTTACCGGAGGAACACTTTGTGTGCTACCAAACGTCACAACGTAATTGGGTGATTATAAAGGTGCTCTATAGGTGTCTCCAAAGGTACATGTTGAGTTGGCATAATTCGAGATTAGGTTTTGTCACTCCGATTGTCGGATAGGTATCTTTGGGCCCTCTCAGTAATACTCATCACCTAAGCCTTGCAAGCATTGTAACTAATGAGTTAGTTATGAAATGATGTATTACGGAACGAGTAAAGAGACTTACCGGTAACGAGATTGAACTAGGTATTGGATACCGACGATCGAATCTCGGGCAAGTAACATACCGATGACAAAGGGAACAACGTATGTTGTTATGCGGTTTGACCGATAAAGATCTTCGTAGAATATGTAGGAACCAATATGAACATCCAGGTTCCGCTATTCGTTATTGACCGAGAATAGTTCTAGGCCATGTCTACATAGTTCTCGAACCCGTAGGGTCCGCACGCTTAACGTTACGATGACAGTTTTATTATGAGTTTATAAGTTTTGATGTACGGAAGGTTGTTCGGAGTACCGGATGTGATCACGGACATGACGAGGAGTCTCGAAATGGTCGAGACATAAAGATTGATATATTGGACGGATATATTTGGACACCGGAAAGGTTCCGAATGAGATTGGGACTATACCGGAGTTCCGGGAGGTTACCGGAACCCCCCGGTAAGTATATGGGCCTTATTGGGCCTTAGCGGAAGGGAGGGAGAAGGAGCAAAGGAGGGGGCGCGCCCCCCAAGCCCAATCCGAATTGGGAGGGGGGTCGCCCCCCCCTTCCTTCTTCCTTCCCCTCTCTTCCTTCCCTCTCCTACTCATAATAGGAAAGGGGGGCCAAACCTACTTGGAGTAGGTTTGCCCCCCCTAAGGCGCGCCTCCCCTCTTGGCCGGCCCACTCCTCCTCTCCCCCTTTATATACGGAGGGGGGCACCCCATAGACACACAAGTTGATCTACGGATCGTTCCTTAACCGTGTGCGGTGCCCCCCTCCACCATATTCCACCTCGGTCATATCGTCGCGGAGTTTAGGCGAAGCCATGCGCCCGTAGAACATCATCATCGTCACCACGCCGTCGTGCTGACGGAACTCATCCCCGACGCTTTGCTGGATTGGAGCCCGGGGAACGTCATCGAGCTGAACGTGTGCTGAACACGGAGGTGCCGTACGTTCGGTGCTTGGATCGGTCGAATCGTGAAGACGTATGACTACATCAACCGCGTTGTCATAACGCTTCCGCTTACGGTCTACGAGGGTACGTGGACAACACTCTCCCCTCTCGTTGCTATGACATCACCATGATCTTGCGTGTGCGTAGGAAATTTTTGAAATTACTACGTTCCACAACAGTGGCATCCGAGCCTAGGTTTTATGCGTTGATGTTATATGCACGAGTAGAACACAAGTGAGTTGTGGGCGATACAAGTCATACTGCTTACCAGCATGTCATACTTTGGTTCGGCGGTATTGTTGGATGAAGCGGTCCGGACCGACATTACGCGTACGCTTACGCAAGACTGGTTTTACCGCCGTGCTTTGCACACAGGTGACTAGCGGGTGTCAGTTTCTCCAACTTTAGTTGAACTGAGTGTGGCTACGCCCGGTCCTTGCGAAGGTTAAAACAGCACAAACTTGACAAACTATCATTGTGGTTTTGATGCGTAGGTAAGAACGGTTCTTACTCAGCCCGTAGCAGCTACGTAAAACTTGCAACAACAAAGTAGAGGACGTCTAACTTGTTTTTGCAGGGCATGTTGTGATGTGATATGGCCAAGACGTGATGCTATATTTTATTGTATGAAATGATCATGTTTTGTAACCGAAGTTATCGGCAACTGGCAGGAGCCATATGGTTGTCGCTTTATTGTATGAAATGCAAACGCCCTATAATTGCTTTACTTTATCACTAAGCGGTAGCGATAGTCGTAGAAGCAATAGATGGCGTAAACGACAACGGTGCTACGATGGAGATCAAGGTGTCGCGCCGGTGACGATGGTGATCACGATGGTGCTTCGGAGATGGAGATCACAAGCACAAGATGATGATGGCCATATCATATCACTTATATTGATTGCATGTGATGTTTATCCTTTATGCATCTTATCTTGCTTTGATTGACGGTAGCATTTTAAGATGATCTCTCACTAAAAATTATCAAGAAGTGTTCTCCCTGAGTATGCACCGTTGCCAAAGTTCGCCGTGCCCAGACACCACATGATGATCGGGTGTGATAAGCTCTACGTCCATCTACAAGGGGTGCAAGCCAGTTTTGCACATGCAGAATACTCAGGTTAAACTTGACGAGCCTAGCATATGCAGATATGGCCTCGGAACACGGAGACCGAAAGGTCGAGCGTGAATCATATAGTAGATATGATCAACATAGAGATGTTCACCATTGAAAACTACTCCATCTCACGTGATGATCGGTTATGGTTTAGTTGATTTGGATCACATGATCACTTAGATGACTAGAGAGATGTCTGTCTAAGTGGGAGTTCTTAAATAATATGATTAATTGAACTTAAATTTATCATGAACTTAGTACCTGATAGTATTTTGCTTGTCTATGTTTGTTGTAGATAGATGGCTCGTGCTATTGTTCCGTTGAATTTTAATGCGTTCCTTGAGGAAGTAAAGTTGAAAGATGATGGTAGCAATTACACGGACTGGGTCCGTAACTTGAGGATTATCCTCATTGCTGCACAGAAGAATTACGTCCTGGAAGCACCGCTGGGTGCCAGGCCTGCTGCAGGAGCAACACCAGATGTTGTGAACGTCTGGCAGAGCAAAGCTGATGACTACTCTATAGTTCAGTGTGCCATGCTTTACGGCTTAGAACCGGGTCTTCAACGATTTTTTGAACGTCATGGAGCATATGAGATGTTCCAGGAGTTGAAGTTAATATTTTAAGCAAATGCCCGGATTGAGAGATATGAAGTCTCCAATAAGTTCTACAGCTGCAAGATGGAGGAGAATAGTTCTGTCAGTGAGCATATACTCAAAATGTCTGGGTATAATAATCACTTGATTCAACTGGGAGTTAATCTTCCCGATGATAGCGTCATTGACAAAATTCTCCAATCACTGCCACCAAGCTACAAAAGCTTTGTGATTAACTATAATATGCAAGGGATGAACAAGACAATTCCCGAGCTCTTCGCAATGCTAAAGGCTACGGAGGTAGAAATCAAGAAGGAGCATCAAGTGTTGATGGTCAACAAGACCACTAGTTGCAAGAAAAAGGGCAAAGGGAAGAAGAAGGGGAACTTCAAGAAGAACAGCAAGCAAGTTGCTGCTCAAGAGAAGAAACCCAAGTCTGGACCTAAGCCTGAAACTGAGTGCTTCTACTGCAAGCAGACTGGTCACTGTAGCGGAACTGCCCCAAGTATTTGGCGGATAAGAAGGATGGCAAAGTGAACAAAGGTATATGTGATATACATGTTATTGATGTGTACCTAACTAGAGCTCATAGTAGCACCTGGGTATTTGATACTGGTTCTGTTGCTAATATTTGCAACTCGAAACAGGGACTACAAAATAAGCGAGCACTAGCCAAGGACGAGGTGACGATGCGCGTGGGAAACGGTTCCAAAGTCGATGTGATCGCAGTCGGCACGCTACCTCTACATCTACCTTCGGGATTATTTTTAGACCTGAATAATTATTATTTGGTGCCAGCGTTGAGCATGAACATTATATCTGGATCTTGTTTGATGCGAGACGGTTATTCATTTAAATCAGAGAATAATGGTTGTTCTATTTATATGAGTAATATCTTTTATGGTCATGCACCCTTGAAGAGTGGTCTATTTTTATTGAATCTCGATATTAGTGATACACATATTCATAATGTTGAAGCCAAAAGATGCAGAGTTGATAATGATAGTGCAACTTATTTGTGGCACTGCCGTTTAGGTCATATCGGTGTAAAGCGCATGAAGAAACTCCATACTGATGGACTTTTGGAATCACTTGATTATGAATCACTTGGTACTTGCGAACCGTGCCTCATGGGCAAGATGACTAAAACACCGTTCTCCGGTACTATGGAGAGAGCAACAGATTTGTTGGAAATCATACATACAGATGTATGTGGTCCGATGAATGTTGAAGCTTGTGGCGGATATCGTTATTTTCTCACCTTTACAGATGATTTGAGCAGATATGGGTATATCTACTTAATGAAGCACAAGTCTGAAACATTTGAAAAGTTCAAAGAATTTCAGAGTGAAGTGGAAAATCATCGTAACAAGAAAATAAAGTTTCTATGATCTGATCGTGGAGGAGAATATTTGAGTTACGAGTTTGGTTTACATTTGAAACAATGCGGAATAGTTTCGCAACTCACGCCACCTAGAACACCACAAAGAAATGGTGTGTCCGAACGTCGTAATCGTACTTTACTAGATATGGTGCGATCTATGATGTCTCTTACTGATTTACCGCTATCATTTTGGGTTATGCTTTAGAGACGGCTGCATTCACATTAAATAGGGCACCATCTAAATCCGTTGAGACGACGCCTTATGAACTCTGGTTTGGCAAGAAACCAAAGTTGTCGTTTCTTAAAGTTTGGGGCTGTGATGCTTATGTGAAGAAACTTCAACCAGATAAGCTCGAACCCAAATCGGAGAAATGTGTCTTCATAGGATACCCAAAAGAGACTGTTGGGTACACCTTCTATCACAGATCCGAAGGCAAGACATTCGTTGCTAAGAATGGATCCTTTCTAGAGAAGGAGTTTCTCTCGAAAGAAGTGAGTGGGAGGAAAGTAGAACTTGATGAGGTAATGGTACCTGCTCCCTTATTGGAAAGTAGTTCATCACAGAAATCAGTTCCTGTGACAAATACACCAATTAGTGAGGAAGCTAATGATATTGATCATGAAACTTCAGATCAAGTGTCTACTGAACCTCGTAGGTCTACCAGAGTAAGATCCGCACCAGAGTGGTATGGTAATCTTGTTCTGGAAGTCATGTTACTTGACCATGATGAACCTACGAACTATGAGGAAGCGATGATGAGCCCAGATTCCGCAAAATGGCTAGAGGCCATGAAATCTGAGATGGGATCCATGTATGAGAACAAAGTATGGACTTTGGTTGACTTGCCCGATGATCGGCAAGCCATTGAGAATAAATGGATTTTTAAGAAGAAGACTGACGCTGACGGTAATGTAACTGTCTATAAGGCTCGACTTGTTGCGAAAGGTTTTCGACAAGTTCAAGGGGTTGACTACGATGAGACTTTCTCACCCGTAGCGATGCTTAAGTCTGTCCGAATCATGTTAGCAATTGCCGCATTTTATGATTATGAAATTTGGCAGATGGATGTAAAAACTGCATTCCTGAATGGATTTCTGGAAGAAGAGTTGTATATGATGCAACCGGAGGGTTTTGTAGATCCTAAGGGAGCTAACAAAGTGTGCAAGCTCCAGCGATCAATCTATGGTCTGGTGCAAGCCTCTCGGAGCTGGAATAAACGCTTTGATAATGTGATCAAAGCATATGGTTTTATACAGACTTTTGGAGAAGCCTGTATTTACAAGAAAGCGAGTGGGAGCTCTGTAGCATTTCTAATATTATATGTGGATGACATATTGTTGATTGGAATGATATAGAATTTCTGGATAGCATAAAATGATACTTGAATAAAAGTTTTTCAATGAAAGACCTCGGTGAAGCTGCTTACATATTGGGCATTAAGATCTATAGAGATAGATCAAGACGCTTGATTGGACTTTCACAAAGCACGTACCTTGATAAAGTATTGAAAAGGTTCAATATGGAACAGGCGAAGAAAGGGTTCTTGCCTGTATTACAAGGTATAAAGTTGAGTCAGACTCAATGCCCGACCACTGCAGAAGATAGAGAGAAAATGAAAGGAGTTCCCTATGCTTCAGCCATAGGCTCTATCATGTATGCAATGCTGTGTACCAGACCTGATGTGTGCCTTGCTATTAGTTTGGCAGGGAGGTACCAAAGTAATCCAGGAGTGGGTCACTGGACAGCGGTCAAGAACATCCTGAAATACCTGAAAAGGACTAAGGATATGTTTCTCATATATGGAGGTGACAAAGAGCTAGTCGTAAATGGTTACGTCGATGCAAGCTTTGACACTGATCCGAACGATTCTAAATCGCAAACCGGATACGTATTTTTATTAAATGGTGGAGCTGTAAGTTGGTGCAGTTCTAAACAAAGCGTCGTGGCGGGATCTACATGTGAAGCGGAGTACATAGCTGCTTCGGAAGCAGCAAATGAAGGAGTCTGGATGAAGGAGTTCATTTCCGATCTAGGTGTTGTACCTAGTGCATCGGGACCAATGAAGATCTTCTGTGACAATACTGGTGCAATTGTCTTGGCAAAGGAATCCAGATTTCACAAGAGGACCAAGCACATCAAGAGACGCTTCAATTCCATTCAGGACCAAGTCCAAGTGGGAGACATAGAGATTTGCAAGATACATACGGATCTGAATATTGCAGACCCATTGACTAAGCCTCTCTCACGAGCAAAACATGATCAGCACCAAGACTCCATGGGTGTTAGAATCATTACTATGTAATCTAGATTATTGACTCTAGTGCAAGTGAGAGACTGAAGGAAATATGCCCTAGAGGCAATAATAAAGTTATTATTTATTTCCTCATATCATGATAAATTGTTTATTATTCATGCTAGAATTGTATTAACCGGAAACATGATACATGTGTGAATACATAGACAAACATAGTGTCACTAGTATGCCTCTACTTGAACTAGCTCATTGATCAAAGGTAATTATGTTTCCTAACCATAGGCATGTGTTGTCATTTGATTAATGGGATCACATCATTAGGAGAATGATGTGATTGACTTGACCCATTCCGTTAGCTTAGCACTTGATCGTTTAGTATGTTGCTATTGCTTTCTTCATGGCTTATACAAAGTTCCTGCAACTATGAGATTGTGCAACTCCCGTTTACCGGAGGAACACTTTGTGTGCTACCAAACGTCACAACGTAATTGGGTGATTATAAAGGTGCTCTACAGGTGTCTCCAAAGGTACATGTTGAGTTGGCATAATTCGAGATTAGGTTTTGTCACTCTGATTGTCGGAGAGGTATCTTTGGGCCCTCTCAGTAATACTCATCACCTAAGCCTTGCAAGCATTGTAACTAATGAGTTAGTTATGAAATGATGTATTACGGAACGAGTAAAGAGACTTACCGGTAACGAGATTGAACTAGGTATTGGATACCGACGATCGAATCTCGGGCAAGTAACATACCGATGACAAAGGGAACAACGTATGTTGTTATGCGGTTTGACCGATAAAGATCTTCGTAGAATATGTAGGAACCAATATGAACATCCAGGTTCCGCTATTGGTTATTGACCGAGAATAGTTCTAGGTCATGTCTACATAGGTCTCGAACCCGTAGGGTCCGCACGCTTAACGTTACGATGACAGTTTTATTATGAGTTTATAAGTTTTGATGTACCGAAGGTTGTTCGGAGTACCGGATGTGATCACGGACATGACGAGGAGTCTCGAAATGGTCGAGACATAAAGATTGATATATTGGACGGATATATTTGGACACCGGAAAGGTTCCGGATGAGATTGGGACTATACTGGAGTTCCGGGAGGTTACCGGAACCCCCCGGTAAGTATATGGGCCTTATTGGGCCTTAGTGGAAGGGAGGGAGAAGGAGCAAAGGAGGGGGCGCGCCCCCCAAGCCCAATCCGAATTGGGAGGGCCCCCCCCCCCTTTCCTTCTTCCCTCCCCTCTCTTCCTTCCCTCTCCTACTCCTAATAGGAAACGGGGGCCAAACCTACTTGGAGTAGGTTTGCCCCCCCTAGGGCGCGCCTCCCCTCTTGGCCGGCCCCCTCCTCCTCTCCCCCTTTATATACGGAGGGGGGTACCCCATAGACACACAAGTTGATCTACGGATCGTTCCTTAGCCGTGTGCGGTGCCCCCCTCCACCATATTCCACCTCGGTCATATCGTCGCGGAGTTTAGGCGAAGCCCTGCACCGGTAGAACATCATCATCACCATGCCGTCGTGCTGACGGAACTCATCCCCGACGCTTTGCTGGATTGGAGCCCGGGGAACGTCATCGAGCTGAACGTGTGCTGAACACGGAGGTGCGGTACGTTCGGTGCTTGGATCGGTCGAATCGTGAAGACGTACGACTACATCAACCGCGTTGTCATAACGCTTCCGCTTACGGTCTACGAGGGTACGTGGACAACACTCTCCCCTCTCGTTGCTATGCCATCACCATGATCTTGCGTGTGCGTAGGAAATTTTTGAAATTACTACGTTCCCCAACATTGGCCATGCCCAAGATGACCACAAAACCTACAAAAGCGAGGAAGCCTCTCATATTTTACATTGAGGCGGTACTTGACATCTTCTCCTAAGTCATGAAACTCTATCCTGCTACGGAGTGGCTCGTCCACATCATGTTTGATCCTAACTCTTATAGACTCACCCCATATCCTCCCCTCTCTATCTGAATCGACCTCAAGAACCTCGCCTAGTTTGGCACCCAGCTTGCGCGCAACCGCGTCGAAGAACATGATTGGGGGAGCGTCGAAGATGCGTGCCGAGATTGGCATGTGAGCCACCTCCACATCCCCTGGTCGAGCGGTCCCGTCCACCGCTACCATCAGGAATGCATCGCCCCGGTGAGTCCAGGGGCCATTGTTGAGGATGAAGCGAAGGTCACCCTCTCTCTCGAACTTGAGTATGAATCTATTGTTCTTGAGCGGAGAGTAGTTGAGGCGACCCCGCAGCCCCCACTTGTTCTTCAGGTCCTGAAATAGCCCACCGACACTGCACAACTGCATGGAGAAAAACAAACCGATGGCAATCCATCTTGATCTCATCGCCGCTCTCTGTCTGGAGAGGTCCAGGCCGACGACTGCATCCTCCTGCTCCCCCACAGTGATTGGGAGAGTCAGAGTCACCGCCAGGCCAGCGTCGGCGTGCCCCGCCACCATAGCCGCTTGTGCTCCTTGGACCACGGGAGTGTGGTACCGAACACCACAGTCCCGCGACGGGCCACCGTGTTCCATCTGCTTCGTGCCTGCACCGGCCTTGCCGCTTGATGCTACCTCCTCCTGGAGCAGTGGCGCCTTGTTCTTGCGAGGATCCCGTTCCGCCATGCCTAAACACTCGGGAAGGCCTGTGATGTTGGATGGGTGTTCTTGAGCACGTCTCCCTTCCATAGGCAGATCCTTTATACTCCCCTCCGTATCTCCTGTTGCCATGTGATCCGTGCTGAGGCCAGCAATTTTGTGATTTCCTTCCTTTCTGTTTGATTTCGGATTGTCTCGAATAGGCCCAGGGTCTCCGCCACGATCAGGCGGATCGCCCAGTTGGTAAACCCTAGCCCCGCTTTCCTTTTCCTCTCGGATTCCTTCCCTCCTTCTCTTTTCCAGATCCTTTCGTAGTTGATCCATCTTGCGTCTGATTCTCTCTAATCCTTGATCTCGCACAGCTTTCCGGGCGGAGGCCTGATCTTCTACATCATCAAGAATTTCCACACCAAGGTCAGAATAAATCGGCACGAATAAGTAGGTAACGAATTTCCAATGCTTCGTAGGAAGTGGGATGGAGGGTCTGATTATAGTATCATGTGAGTGTCAATGGAATAAGCCTTAGCACGACGACTTCCCGACTGTCTACTACAACAAGGTTTGTCCGGCTCCGGCGATGGAGGGGCGATGACAGCGGCGCGCCTTCGGCTCGCTTCAGTGCTTGTAGTCGTCGCTAGGTGGTCTACAGATCTAGATGTAATTTTTATTATTTCTAGTGTTCGTTGTACTACCATGATTGAAGATGAATAGATTGAAAGTTTTCCCCGAAAAAAAAAGAAGGTAGTAAGCTAGAGTATATATTGTGTTTGAAATAAAGATAACACTGAAGCTCGTGATCCAAGCACTACAAAGTCTACGGTTGCCATGTAGAAGTATTTGACAACAGTGTCTTGTGTCACTGCATGGAAACTTACACCAGTTGTATACCCATGTAATTTACAAAAAATCATGGTTTGATGGATAAAATTCGTTGTTGATTTTCTGGCACAAAATCGCCGGATCCAAAAGTGTGTGATACATTTGAATAGAAGTTTCATGAAACAGCCTTTGCCTAAAATTAGTGTCTGCTTAACTTTCGGGGGATAGATAGGGACAGCGGTAGTACGTAGTAGGTACTCCCTCCGTCCGGAAATACTTGTCATTAAAATGAATAAAAGGGGATGTATCTAGATGTATTTTAGTTCTAGATGCATCCTTTTTTATTCATTTTGATGACAAGTATTTTCGGACGGAAGGAATAGTACACATATTGGCGTCATACCACAGTATTCAGACGTACGTACTCATGCACTGTGGCGCGTTGACGGTGTAGGATGCGATGCGAGGCGTCTCCATATGGATACACGCACGTGTTCCCCGAGCCGACATGGATGGAATCTAAGATTGTTTTCACTTTATGCAAACGATCGACCTATATATGCTATTCCCTCTGTCCCATAATATAAGAGTGTTTTTTAGACTAGTGTAGTGTCAAAAACGTTCTTATATTATGGGACGGAGGGAGCATCTTTTGAAGCTTACGTGGGTTCTAAAAAATTACACAAGGAAAGCATGAAAAAAATCGAACTTTCGACCGATTCCTGAGTCATACTGACTAGACTGAATAATTGTAGCAGATCGATGCAATTAAGATCGGTTTTTCTTCTTGGTTGTCCCAACAGTCGAATCTGTCAGAGATATTTTTGTTCGCGAATCGATCAGAGATAAACTCAGTGCAGTACAAGATACAACCCTCAGCGTCGAGCCGAGGAAGATGGAATCCTATGAATGAACTGAGTTCATGCAAGGGAGGAATACCCGTAGGGTTTCCGTTTCGAAAAAAGGGAATACCCGTAGGGTTCAGGTTATAGGAACAAATTCAGAGATGCCTCTTCCACGCTACACGCTTGTGTCTTTTTTTTTTCTTCAGAATTCACTCTTGTGTCTATCTAGCCAGTCCCTGAGCTGGCCAATGTGCGGGCTGGGCGACCCTTTTTTTCTTTTTTACTTTGACAACTGTTCATAAATCAGATTCGATTTTCTTAGGATTTCAAAATCTATTCATGAATTTGAAAAATGTTCTAAATTTCAAAAAATGTCCGGTTTTAAAAAAAATGTTCATGACTTGGAAAAATGTTCGGAATTTCGAAAATAGTTTGTGAATTTGAAAAAATATTTTGAATTCAAGAAATGTTCACGGATGCAAAAACATTTTAACGGAATCAAAAAAGGTTCGCAAAATACAAAAAATATTTGCCAGTACAAAAATTGTTCACAAATTTTAAAAATATTCACAAGTTTCAAAAAATGTTTGTGATTTTCAAAAATGTTGTGAATTCATTAAAATCTTTTGTGATTGCAAAAAATATTCTGATTTTGAAAGAAGTTCATAACTTTAAAAATGTGCATGAATTTGAAACTGACGATTTCGAAGAATGTTCGTTAAATAAAAAAAGTTCATGAATTCAAATAAAATTGTTGATTCAAAAATTATTTGAAAATTCAGAAAAAGTTCCTGACTTCAAAAAATGTTCGCGTTTTCAGTTTTTTTTTGTGAATTCAGAAAAAAAAAATATTTGTGAATTTGATACATGTTCGCAATTTTGAAAAAAAATGCAAGTAACTGTATTTGTATTTTTGAATTGCTTCTAATAGATTTGATAAATTTCTGGCTCACAATTTGATATATTTGGTTAGTGTTATGAATTTAACAGTAATAACCTTTGCACTATCCAGTTCATTGACAGATTGATGCCAAATGTTCTTGACAGGCTGTTGAAAATCTGGGTGATCAAGCCAATAGTTCTCAAATATGAATAAGTTTCGCTTGGGTATTGAAGTGCCAACTTTTATGACACATGGAGTATAATCAGAAGTGGTCTTGGCTAGGGAGATAGCCAAATTATTTGGGTATGACAGGGTCCAAGCTTCTAAGAAAAAAACCATTCCAAACGCTAAAGAAGAGAAATATCTTGCATATTGCTCGCTTCTTCCTTTTAAAGGAATCTCTACCAAATCCAAGTGACTGGTGGCTTCACTAAGTGCATCATATCCTGTGTGTCCCACCCTCCCTTCTTTGTTCCTATTTTCAGGATATCTAATGAAGTTAATGTCTCCCACTATGATTGATCATCTGGCATTGTAATGCTTTGAAACCAATCAAAGAAATTTTTCTTGCTGACTAAGGCTATAAACATTGGTTAATATCCAGGAATCGCCATTGTGGACTGAAGTAAATGAAACAGACAGGGAAAATTCATTTTGAAATATTTTCCCTTATGAATATATTATCATTCTAGACAACGAGCAATCCTCCTGAGTGCCCCATAGAGGTCAGATATTCAAACTTATTAGCCTTCTAAGATAGAAGTATTTAAATATCTCTGATCAAAGAAATCTCGATTTGTTTCTTGAAGATAAAGACGACACATCCTATTTCCTCACTAGTGCAGAACCGGGCTTTAGTGCCGGTTCGTGACGGCCTTTAGTGCCGGTTGGCGAACCGGCACTAAAGAGTGGGGACTAAAGCCCCCTCCCCCCTTTAGTACCGGTTCGTCACGAACCGGCGCTAAAGTGCAAACACGTGGCACGAGCCAGGTCCGTGTGCGTGTAGGACATTAGTACCGGTTGGTAACACCAACCGGTACTAAATGTTTGGGTGTTTTTTTTAAATTTTGCTTTAATTTTATGTTTTCAATTTGGCTTTATTTTCCATTTAATTCTTTTTTGTTTGCTGGTATTTCACGATACTAAAAATTGTACACGTTATGCATATATATTAAATAGATTTTCTCGTACGTAGAACCGCATATATATATATATATATATAATATATCATCGAATGTCTCACAGCCAACACCATTAACTATTCACACATACACATGTATATACATATACAATTTCTCCTACATGTTGCCTTGGTGCCTTCGGAGCACGATGACAAGTGGTTCATGGGGGCGGTAGCGGGTAATAGTATTCTCCTTTGGGATTTATGACCTGGTCGAGCAAAAATCCGGCTATTTCCTCTTGAAGTGCTTGTATGCGGTCCGATGGTAGGAGCTTATCCCGCACCGATCTGAACTGTTAAGAAGGAGATCAATATGCATGTGTGTTAGTTGTGTGACTAGATATCAATAATGGTGTGAATAGTGTTCTGACAAAAACGTACCCAGTCCTGTCTATCAGATCTGCTCTTTTCGCACGTCATCATGCGAATGTTCTCGCAAACGTAGAATGCACACAGATTATTCCCCGACGCCTGCCTCAGGGCTTTTATGAGAATGGAATTGAATCAGATAATGATTAATCAAGCATGATAATTAATTAATGATATTGAAACAAGAATTAAAGAGATAGCTAGTACTACTTAATTACTTACCTTGGGTCGATGCCAGAACAACTTTTTTGGCCATGTGCCTGGAGTCACCTTGATGAACTTTGTCCATGCCCTGTCCGCCGGCAAAGAAAATTAATAAAGGAGTTATTAAATAGTTCATATCAGGAACTAATAGTTAATAATGATTGAAATTACCTGTTGACTATCTCCTTCACGATGGTGTAGTCTTTATCTTCTTTAGTTAGTGAGTCCAGTAATTCAACTTTTCCTTCCTCGACTTTAATGTCTAACAAGACCCAGTGCCAACTGCATACGCACACGTTTGCATGTCTTAATTAAGCGGGCATGTGCATAAAATTAATCAACTACCGTAAACCGTATACACTTAATTATTAACATCTAGCTAGCTAGTAAGCAACAACATAATTTGTAGTACAAGACAGTGTGACTCACGGGAAGTTGTAAGGAAGTAGTATATCTTCATTGGTATTGAGGCGCTTCAAGAACTCTAGCATGCTTTCCTCTACAGCAGCTTGACAATGTTCAATCTCCCATATTTCCTGATTAATGTTATTTGGGTCAATGAACCCAACGCCATAGCGTCCAGCTTTTTTCATTTCATACATCTTCATCCTGCATATAATACCACAGAAAAAAAATATAGTTAGGATAATTACATATAATGATTGATCAAAATTATCAGTACATAACTAGCTTGATACTTAATTACAGAAAGAAATCACTTACAGACAACAGCAATTGACGATAGACTTGTCGAGTGTGTCTTGATTAAATAACTGAAATAGTTCTGGATACTCAATGGCCAGAACTTTCTCATGGTAATAATGCTCATGCTTGACATTCACCATGAGGGACTCTTGATTGGAAATCTTGGTAATGTTCATGTACCATTGATGCAATTGATATATTCTCGTTGGGAGGTTTTTGACCTTGTCTGGATGGACCAAAGGTTTGCCCCGGACATATTGCCATGCTATTTCCGATTCTTTAAGCGTAGGCATGGGCTCGATTTCGAGGAGTTGTCCAACAGAGATATTGAGCATTTGAGCCTGCATTATATGATCCTCTGTTATTACCACATCGTCATGCTGGGGAACGCTAACAGTTTGCCCACAATAATATTTGGCGCGCGTACTACTCCTCTCATGTGTTGTTAGCACAACAAGCGGGGGGATCGCTTGCGCCGCCTGTTCTCCCAACTGGGAAACGGTTTTCCCGCATTTTTTGCCAGCTGCTTGTTGGCTCGAGCTTGAGCTCGCTTCCTTCTGTAGTCGTGCTCGATGTGCCTTCCTGATTTGGCGCTCATAGTCCGTGTCAACAGGCTTGGGAGCTGGTTCTCTAGCCATACGAATGAAGTGGTCAATTACTTTCTCAGGCACTTTCTCCTTTGGCGGCGGTTCCGGTTTTGGTCCAAAATGGGCGTCCACTTGGGCTTGCACTATGGTTGTGTTTTGCTCCTTAGTCATGTCGTAAGGCCTCTGAGGAAGAGGAGTGAGGCCTGGACCATATTTATATCGCTTGCCTTCGCCTGTACTTCCTGAACTACCTCGACTCGTGCCGCTACGCACCAAAGCTGCGGGATGTCTCTTCTGCGATTGCTGAGCCGGCGGAGACGGCTGGCATGGAGTTGGACCAGGAGAAGTGGCCTGGCGATGTGCCGGACTTGAAGAAGCAGGTGTGGCCTGACACGGTGCCGGACTTGCAACCGGAGAAGTGGCATGACGCTGTGCCGGGCTTGAAACCAATGGAGTCAGCTCATGCGTTCGAGGACTTGGAGGAGGTGGCGGACTTCGAGGAGGAGTCGTCTCACGCGTTCGTGGACTTGGAGGAGCGGGAGTCTGCTGACTCGGTGGCGAACTTCGAGGAGTCGGCAGACGACGCGGTGTCGGTGGACTTTGAAAGATGATGCAATCCTTTCTCCATAGGATGATACGATGTATGGCCACTCCCAGTGTGCGCTCGTCATCACCTCCAGGAATGTCAAGCGTTAGCCCCGAATGTGGGTCCACCACTTCATCAACCATGACACGAGCATAGCCCTCTGGAATCGGGATGCAATGGTAGGTTGCTTCGGGGGTAACTGGAAAAGCAACACCGTCCGCCACCTTCATGGATACGTTCTTCATTTTGGAGTGTAGCTCACAGTTAGTGTTCTCTATGACGTCATCCACAGGGTATTTATCCAGCAGTGTGTCGCCCGGGGCAGAACCAACGCTGCTTCTCGGCATGGATGGGACGGTGCTATCTAATGCGGGACGATCATCCGCTTGCTGCTGCCGCTGCTGAGACCCCCTTTCCTGGCTAAGTGAGTCGATCTGCTGTTGCTGCTGCTGGAATTTGAGTGCCAGGTCCGCGTGCCTTGCTTCTAGGCCGTGAAGGAGTTCTGCGTCCTGCTTCCTCTGCTCCTCCTCCAGCTTCCTTTTCTTCTCCTCCTCCATCTTCCTTCTTGCACGGCTCCTGTAGTCCTCGTTCCATTCTGAAAAGCCCTCATACCAGGGAATAACGCCCA
Organism: Triticum aestivum; assembly: GCF_018294505.1. Taxonomy (NCBI): domain Eukaryota; kingdom Viridiplantae; phylum Streptophyta; class Magnoliopsida; order Poales; family Poaceae; genus Triticum; species Triticum aestivum. Next base: position 764,217,106 of record NC_057801.1, read on the forward strand.
TGCCTCGTGTTCTTCCCGGGTGTTCAGGATTTCCTAGGGCGCGCGTAAGCTCGTCGTTCTCTCTGTTGGGCGTGAACACCCCCCTTCAAGCTTCATCTATTGCGTCAATTATCTTTTGTTCGGCTCCTTTTAGACTTGCCTTCTTTGAAACTCCACCTATCTTCGGGTCCAACGCTCCCCCATGCGCATAGAACCAAGTTCTGCACCTGGGGGGCCAGTGCCGGGTAACCGGAGTGACCCCTGCATCCTCCATCTCTTGCTCAGACTTATCCCACTTAGGCAATCCCACCGCGTAGCCACCTGGACCCATCCTATGGAACTATGTCTTTCTTGCGGCATTTGCCTTGTTTTTCATCGACCGTTCCTTAGATATTTCTGAATCCTTGAAGGTCACGAAATCGTCCCAGTGTTCTCTTTGCTTCTCCAGTGTTCCCGTGAAATCTGGAGTCTTCCTTTCATTAGCAAGGTAGTTGGCCCATACAGTTTTCTTGTGGGTGTTGAATGCAATTGCCATCTTCTTAAGAGCAGCGGCCATGACTTTGTCCACATCTGCTTTAGTGAAATGATCTGGTAGGGTGAAATGTTCCATCAGAGATTTGACCAGGTCTCCTTTGGCCCTTTTGTCGACCCAAGTAACACCTGGACGTTTAGTCTTTGGCTCTTTCCATTCTTGAATGGAGATAGGGAGTTTGTCCTTCACAAGAACTCCGCACTGACGAGTCCACTTGTTCGCAATGTTCTTAGGCGTGAGGGGTTCGCCACTAGGTTTGATGGATTCGATGTGGTACTTTACACCATCCTTCAACAATCTGCCCGGGCCTCGCTTTGTCTTGCTGTCTGTAGAAGCAGATTTGCTCGATCCGGAGGGCTGAAAGAAGAAAGATCGATTCGTTAATATATCTTCAATAAAAAAATATGTGATGATCACCATGATGCATGCTTATATAAATATACCTCGCCGGTAGTGTTTGTTATTTGAAGATCAGCATTGTCTGTGTCATCACAAACATTGTCTGTGTCATAATCATAATCATAGTTCATGACTTCATCAGCCCGGTCGTCGAGATCGAATATCTTTTCATCACCCTCTCCGGTATTGTTAAGATATTGGGAGCCGTCATCTGCTTCATTCAGATCATCTAGCCTGTGAGGGCTGCGTATGATGTCGAACAATTCCTCTTCTCTCTCTCTGCCGGTATTGTCCGCCATAGCTTTTACTTTACTAATAATACAGAAGAAATATAAAACAATTTAGTATTCAAATTACAATGCATGGATGCAATTAATCAATAAGGAAAAACTGAATCTCGAATACATCGTCTCGAATATATAATCTCGAATACATTATCGATCGTCTTAATATATATAATCTCGAATACATCGTCTCGAATATTATATATCGAATACATCACTGGCTAGGTACCTAATAAAGATCGAGTACTACAGAAGAATCTAGGGCGCCACTCGCGGTTCCTGGGGTGTGGGCGGTGCACACCCAAAAAGAAGGAACCATCACAGGATCATATCTCCGGTCATCTGCCCAAAGAACCCGCCAGTAGTGGAGAACCTGACGTCGTCCATAGCAGCCATGTAGCGATGGACGTGCTCATCTTCCTCCCTGATACGGCGACGCACCACCTCCGGCGGGGCCGGCTGCCTCTGCACCGAATGTGGCCCATGCGAACGCCACCAAAGAAGATCAGGGTCGACGACGGGACCCGAGGTCGGGTTCCTCACCAAGCGGCGCGCCCCTCCAGGTAGCACCTCCCAGTGCCAGCCCGGCGGAGCCCAATCCCGGACATGGGTCCCCTCAAGCAGGACGTCGGCTTGAACGGGTCGATGGCGAGGATGCGGGCCAGGCATATCGTCGAGAACAAATACTATATGCCCGCAAAAAATAACATTTTTTAAATGATTGAATTGTGATAACTAAAATTCTATATATATGCAAATTCTAACAATTTGACATTAATCTAATTCATCTAACTAAAACTAATTCTAAAATTTCCTGATTATATAACTAACATTTCCATAACAATTCTAATATTTATATAACTAAAAAACAGAAAAATTGCTAACATTTCTATAAATATTTCTATAACTAAAAAACAGAAAACATTTATAACATTTCTATAAAACTAACATTTCTAATATTTATATAACTAAAAAACAGAATAATTTCTAACATTTTTATAACTAAAAAACAGAAAAATTTATAACAAACAAACTAATGTGTGTGTGTAGTGTGTGTGTGTGTGTGTGTGTGTGTGTGTAGTGTGTGTGTGTGAGTGGACATGGCGGCCGGGGCGAGCTCATCGGCGAGGCGACGACGGGCCGGCGACGACGAGGCGACGGGACGGGGCGGCGACGACGAGGCGACGGGACGGGGCGGCGACGACGGGGCAGCGACGACGGGGTGGGCCGGCGACGACGGGGCGGGGCGGCCGGGGCGACGGGACGGGGCGGGGCGGGGCGCGCCGACGGGGACGGGGACGGCCGGGGCGGCGACGTCGACGGGGCCGGCGACGAGGGGCGGCGACGGCCGGGGTCGGCGACGAGGGGCGGGGCGGCGACGATCGGGGCCGGGCGGCGCGACGGAGGGAAACAGAGGGAAGAACATAGGAAAACTGAATTTTTTTCAAGTGTAGTATATATACAATGGACCTTTAGTACCGGTTGGAGCCACCAACCGGTACTAAAGGTCTGTTTTGGCCAGGCCAAGCAGCGGGAAGCGCACCCCCTTTAGTACCGGGTCGTGGCACCAACCGGTACTAAAGGGGGGGTCTTTAGTACCGGTTGGAGCCACGACCCGGTACTAAAGGGGTGCGCTGGCTCCAGGTGGTGCGCAAGTTTAGTCCCACCTCGCTAGTCGAAGGGCTACCGCACTGGTTTATAAGCCCCAGTGCGGTAGCTCTCTCGAGCTCCTCTCCTTACCTGGCCTACTGGGCCTACCTGTCCTCTTCGCCCAGTGGGCCTACTGGGCCTTTGCGAGCCTGCATCCTGGCCCAACAAAAGGTTGTGTTGCTAGTCGTATGCAGGCCGCTTTGGCCCAGTAGGCGGACTTTTTTTTCTTAATTTTTTTTGCTTTATTTATTTTTGTTTTATTTATTTTTGAGTTGTTTTTTTCTATATTTAGAGTTTCTTTGTGAATATTTTTGCTTTCAGTACAAAAAATTACAAACTTTCTGTTAATGCCGGTAGTTTTCAAATTTGAATAGTTTAAATTTTGAATTATTTGAAATTTGTGTGAATCACTAGTTTGTGAATAACTTAACTTTGAAAAAAGTTTTTTCAGTGATTCTTTTTTCTTATGTTTAATATTAGTGTGTTTTATCATTATATTCAATTTGGTAATGCTTAGGTTATTTAAAAAATGAAATGCCTTTGTAACAGTTCAGTTTTCGTCGGAAACCCTGATACTTCGAAAGAGATTGTCCATTTTATACACGAAGTGCATCCAGTTTTTGCCGTAACCCTCTCTACTTTCTTGCACATGCTATTTGTATGAAATTATGATACCATGCCAACTTTCAACCTTTTCTGAGTTTATTTGAAATGCTTTTCAATTTCAGGGTCATTTAGCTGGAAAAAATCAGTAAATGCATGAAAAGAATTTGTTTGCACATAAAATTTCTTCGCGTTTCAAATGCCAAAACACATAACTACCCTAATTATTACAGACATTCCCTCCTGGGTGTGAAACACAGAAGAAAGTGATGATAGTGAAGCCGATCACATCCCAGATCTTTCGGTGTGAAACTTTTTCTTCGCGTGTGTCCCTTTGCGCCGTAACCATGGAAAATCTTCATCATTTAACAGGATGCTCGTGTCAATATTCACTGTGAATGGAGCAATTTCATCAAACTTTTCATAATCTTCTGACATGTCTGTCTTGTCATCCACTCCCACGATGTTTCTTTTTCCTGAAAGAACTATGTGGCGCTTTGGCTCGTCGTATGATCCATTCGCTTCCTTATCTTTTCTTTTTCTCGGCCTGGAAGACATGTCTTTCACATAAAAAACCTGCGCCACATCATTGGCTAGGACGAATGGTTCGTCTGCATACGCAAGATTGTTGAGATCCACTGTTGTCATTCCGTACTGCGGGTCTTCCGTTACCCCGCCTCGTGTCATATTGACCCATTTGCACCGAAACAAAGGGACCTTCAAATCACCTGATCCATAGTTAAGTTCCCATATGTCCTCTATGTAACCATAATATGTTTCCTTTCCCGTGTTGGTTGTTGCATCAAAGCGGACACCACTGTTTTGGTTGGTGCTCTTCTTATCTTGGGCGATCGTGTAAAATGTATTCCCATTTATCTGGTACCCTTTGAAAGTCATTATATTCGAAGATGGTAACTGGGACAGCGAGTACATGTCATTTTGAATATCGCCATCATTCAGGGCACGTTTCTGCAACCAACCGGCGAAAGTCCTCGTTTGTTCGCGTGTAATCCAGTCGTCAGACTTCTCCGGGTGTTTGGACTGTAGAAAATTCTTGTGTTCCTCCATATACGGAGCCACCAAGGCGGAATTCTGTAGAACTGTGTAGTGTGCTTCAGTGAGAGAATGCCCGTCCATACATATTATTTGATGCCCTCCTAGCGTGCCTTTTCCTTCCAGTCTGCCCTTATGCCGCGATTCAGGAACACCAATCGGCTTAAGGTCAGGAATGAAGTCAATACAAAACTCAATGACCTCCTCATTTTCATGGCCCTTCGAGATGCTTCCTTCTGGCCTAGCACGGTTATGAACATATTTCTTCAAGACTCCCATGAACCTTTCAAAGGGGAACATATTGTGTAGAAATACAGGACCCAAAACGTTAATCTCTTCGCAAAGGTGAACTAGGACGTGCGTCATGATGTTGAAGAAGGATGGTGGGAACACCAACTCGAAACTGACAAGACATTGCACCAAATCATTCTGTAACCTTGGTATGATTTCTGGATCGATTACCTTCTGAGAGATTGCATTGAGGAATGCACATAGCTTCACAATGGCTAATCGAACGTTTTCCGGTAGAAGCCCCCTCAGTGCAACCGGAAGGAGTTGCGTCATAATCACGTGGCAGTCATGAGACTTTAGGTTCTGGAACTTTTTCTCTGCCATATTTATTATTCCCTTTATATTCGACGAGAAGCCAGACGGTACCTTCATGCTGAGCAGGCATTCGAAGAAGATTTCCTTCTCTTCTTTGGTAAGAGCGTAGCTGGCCTGACCCTGATGTATGCCGTCTTTTCCGTGCATACGTTGCTGGTCCTCCCGTGCCTCTGGTGTATCTTTTGTCTTCCCATACACGCCCAAAAAGCCAAGCAGGGTCACGCAAAGATTCTTCGTCACGTGCATCACGTCGATTGCGGAGCGGACCTCTAGGTCTTTCCAATATGGCAGGTCCCAAAATATAGATTTCTTCTTCCACATGGGTGCGCGTCCGTCAGCGTCCTTCGGAACAGGTTTTCCGCCAGGACCCTTTCCAAAGATTACCTCCAAATCCTTTACCATATCATGTACATCAGCACCAGTACGGTGGCGAGGCTTCGTCCGGTGATCCGCCTCACCTTTGAAATGCTTGCCTTTCTTTCTTACGGGATGCCTTGTCGGAAGAAATCGACGATGTCCCAGGTACACATTCTTCCTACAACTATCCAAATATATACTGTCGGTATCATCCAAACAGTGCGTGCATCCGCGGTATCCCTTGTTTGTCTGTCCTGAAAGGTTACTGAGAGCAGGCCAATCATTGATGGTCACGAACAGCAACGCCTTTAGGTCAAATTCTTCCTGTCCGTGCTCATCCCACGCACGTACACCTGTTCCATTCCACAGCTGTAATAGTTCTTCAACTAATGGCCTTAGGTACACATCAATGTCGTTGCCGGGTTGCTTAGGGCCTTGGATGAGCACTGGCATCATAATGAACTTCCGCTTCATGCACAACCAAGGAGGAAGGTTATACAAACATAGAGTCACAGGCCACGTGCTATGGTTGCTGCTCTGCTCCCCAAAAGGATTAATGCCATCTGCGCTTAGACCAAACCATACGTTCCTTGGGTCACCTGCAAACTCCTCCCAGTACTTTCTCTCGATTTTTCTCCACTGCGAACCGTCAGCGGGTACTCTCAACTTTCCGTCTTTCTTACGATCTTCTGCGTGCCACCGCATCGCCTTCGCATGCTCTTTGTTTTGGAACAAACGTTTCAACCGTGGTATTATAGGAGCATACCACATCACCTTGGCAGGAATCTTCTTCCTGGGGCGCTCGCCCTCGACATCACCAGGGTCATCGCGACTGATCTTATAACGCAATGCACCGCATACCGGGCAAGCGTTCAAATCCTCGTACTCACCGCGGTAGAGGATGCAGTCATTAGGGCATGCATGTATCTTTTGCACCTCTAACCCTAGAGGGCAGACAGCCTTCTTTGCTTCATACGTACTCTCGGGCAATTCGTTGTCCTTTGGAAGCATATTCTTTATCATTACCAGCAACTTTCCAAATCCCTTGTCAGATACACCATTCTCTGCCTTCCATTGCAGCAATTCAAGTGTGGTGCCCAACTTTTTTTTGTCAGCTTCGCAATTCGGGTACAACAATTTCTTGTGATCCTCTAACATGCGCTGCAACTTCGTCCTCTCCAGATCACTTGCGCAGTTTCTCTTTGCATCGGCAATGGCCCGACCTAGATCATCAGCGGGCTCATCTGATGCCTCTTCTTCAGCTTCTTCACGCATTGCCGGCTCAGCTTCTTCCCCCATTGTTGTATCATCGTATTCAGGGAACCCATGGCCAGGATAGCCGTCGTCGTCCTCTTCTTCTTCATTGTCTTCCATCATAACCCCTATTTCTCCGTGCTTGGTCCAAACATTATAGTGGGGCATGAAACCGGACTCAAATAGGTGGACGTGAATGGTTCTTGACGTAGAGTAACTGTGACCATTCTTACAGCCAGCACATGGACAAGGCATAAAACCATCCGCCCGCTTGTTTGCCTCAGCGGCAAGCAGAAAAGTATGCACGCCATTAATGAACTCGGGAGAGCATCGGTCATCATACATCCATTGTCGGCTCATCTTCATTACACAACACCAATAGACCAAATTAATACAAGTTCATACATAAAGTTCATATACAGCACTTAATTAAATGCAACATACAAATAACTCTCTAGCTAAAGAATTTAAATGCAACAACAAATGCGATGAAGATCGCAACTAAGGTAACAATTGATCCAACAGCATAATGATACCAAGCCACACTATCAATGGCATATTTTCTAATCTTTCTAATCTTCAACCTCATTTTCTCCATCTTGATCTTGTGATCATCGACGACATCGGCAACATGCAACTCCAATTCCATCTTCTCCCCCTCAATTCTTTTCAATTTTTCTTTCAAATACTCGTTTTCTCTTTCAACTAAATTTAACCTCTCGACAATAGGGTCGGTTGGAATTTCCGGTTCACATACCTCCTAGATAAAAATATCTATGTCAACTTGATGGGCATAATTTGTCATAAACACGAAATGCAACAACTAGTTTTAAAAGAGAATATACCACATCCGAATCATAACAAGGACGAGGGCCGACGGGGACGGATATCAAAACCATGGCACTATGTATAACAAACAACGTACGGGTAAGATAATTATACGAGTAACTATATATCCAAATCACACAAACATCAATTTGGTAATGTAAAACATTCATGAACAAGAGCCTCACCACAAGGTGGTGCCGGCGACGGGACGGTGCGGGCGATCGACGGTGGTTACGACGGAGATTTAGAAGGCACTAAGTAAACCACACCTACATATGCAAACAAAGTGTTATTTTTTACCTCAAATTGCATATAAATCAAATACTAGCAAATATAATTCCTCCCAAATTAATAACTATACAAAGCATTGCAAGAGCTAATCTAGCAATGAGAGTTGAAAGGACAAAGTTGCTAGCCTTTGTGATCATTTGAATGGATGGGGGCCTTCAAATCTTGACAAATTTTGGGCAAAATGTGTGATGAGCTCGAGAGGAAGAGGGGAAGAACAGAGGAGGAGAGGGGAAAGGGGAAGAATAGAGCGAGCTCGGGTGGACGAAGGGTTTATGTAGGTCGACCTTTAGTGCCGGTTCGTGCCACGAACCAGTACTAAAGGTGCTGGACGGGCCCCAGACTGACAACACCCTGCCACCACCCTCTTTAGTACCGGATAGTGCCATGAACCGGTACTAATGGTTCGCCACGAACCGGTACTAATGAGAACGGCCGGCTAGCCGTTGGAACCGGCACTAATGGACACATTAGTGCCGGCTCAAAACCAAACCGGCACTAATGTGTCTCATATTAGGTGCTTTTTCTACTAGTGCCTCAATCTTGTTCAATGGTGCAGTCCACTTTTTATCATAATTAATGCCTCTGATATTCGAATTTAGTATTTTCCAGCCCCTATTCATGACAATATGTATAGCACACACAATACGATACCCAAGTACAGTATGTCCTAGGCACTGCAACAAACAGTAAAACTCAGCAACTGACCATAACCCACAGTACATCCACGCAATAACCTCTAACATAATATTGTCCTGTCTGACATTACAGTTCATCCACTTAAACATAAGGTCTTAAGAGTATTACATCCATAATAACACAAAAGGCAGCTGAAACTAACTGGACTTGAGCTTTATTATGAACTCTGAGCTCTTTGCTTCTGTATATTGTCAGGGCTCCACTCTTCTGGCCTTACCCAAAACTCCTTTTGCTACTTCTGTTTCTTGAATCTTGTGGCCAGCTTTTCTTCAGATGCGCATTTCCTGGAGAGAGAGTATAGTGAGATAGAGAGATGATGCAATGGACTGCAGCCCAGACATAATTAGATTTGAGCTCATAACTCCTAAATTATACTCCCTCCGTCCCAAAATTCTTGTCTTAGATTTGTCTAAATATGGATGTATCAAGTCACGTTTTAGTATTAGATACATCTGTATCTAGACAAATCTAAGACAAGAATTTTGGGACGGAGGGAGTATAACAGGGAATTGCTAATACCCAGAATCTTTTGGCAAACAATTCTTGGGTTACAATTACAACAATGCTTGATGCAGTAATTCACCATATCAAAATTTGGTACCAATGGTAGGAAGTATGCCAAACTTCACCTCTTGTAAAGGGATTTGCGAATGATATGGACATTCATCACATACTTCTTCTTGTTTCTGAGTAGCTCAAAGAGGCAGACATCTCCCAGCTGCAAGTTATTGCCACGCACAAAATGCATCCACCCTCTCATAAGCCTTTTGGATTTTCTGTTCTTAACACAACACCGCACTTCCCACTTCTTGCCATGGTGCTGAAGGGTCACCATTTGTTCCACAAATGGAAGGTATACTTCAGCATACTTTCTTGATATTCCCTGATAAAGGGAGAAAGGATCTTTAGTAATGATAATTCGAAGCAAACATCATGGTGTAGTGAACTGTATACACGTCCAGACACACTTCAATCTGCTCCAACTAGAATTTTCTATCCCAAAGGTTACACGACTCAACTACAACTTCAATCAATATGCAGAATAAGCCAACAGCATTTGGGTGAGACAAACATGGTTTCTGCAAGTCAGATGCAGAGATAGCAGCCGGCTTGCAAAATGCAGCACCACTAATGTACAGTATCCATTCGAGAACAGAGATTTTGACTCACAAGGGTGCGGGTTTTTCCATAAATACTGCTCTTGCTTATGACACACCCATAAATGGGGATTTCGGAATTAATAGCTCTGATTTTTTCTTCAAGTTGCTTCTTCTGCACATGATTTAGATTCAAGAGGGTGCCCTTTGCGAGGATACAACTTGACAGAGAATGATCATCTTCTGAAGATGAAACACCTCCTAAACACAGAAAATATAAGTGTGATGCATATATGAAGTTTTATGGGGCATAATGTATGGCAGGTTTGACATTGTGAATCATAACCTGCTGAATCTGAAGCAGAGCTCGACGAGCTGACATTGATGATGTCATTCCCCTGCCTTGAGCTATCTGTACTTGGCTTAATTTTTCTTCCACTGTGTGGAAATTTCATGGGAAGATCATGACAAGTGTTTACCATGCCAGCAGTGTTTCCCCACCATTCTTTACCAGGAGCAGCATTTTTCTTCAGATTGCATGTTTTCTCGCAACCGCTCGGGCCAAAAATCAAAACCTTCAGTTGAGAGTGGCCATCATACTTGAAGACAAGAAAGTCCCCCGTTCTCAAGTTATGGGCTTTAGCAAACGCCTTCCATCCCGAATCAAGGACTAGTTTCTCCAAATTCTTGGTAATCTGAACATCAAAAGTGTAACCATGGCGTGATGCTAGCTTAATAGTTTGTCCTATTTGCCCCCTGAAATGTTGAGCAAACCTATCTGGTATGATCTGCAGGAAACAAGGTAAAGCACACAAGATCAGGAGACTCTAAAATCTGTTACAAAGAAGAAATCGCTGAAGAAAGCTCATCTGCTATAGTTCAGATGCAAAACAGAGTAACATGAGAGGACAGAGAGTTGCCCAGATCTGACCAAATTTCGCTCCCAGAGTTTCTTTTTTTGTTTCCATAGAAAGCAAGAACTCAATTCAGCTGAAAATAAAATTATCCTAGGAGGCTAGAACAGAGCCCAACTGAAGATAGCTTACCATTCTCTCATGGAAGTCGCCAATCATAACCTTGAAGAAACGCTTATCTTGTTCCTCTGTGTGGTTCCAGTAGCGATGTTCATCCAGCTCCTTGCGTTTCTTCCATGGCTTGCTCATCTCCTAACCACGGAATGGATCTACAACAAAAACGAATCGTGAATAAATATTTTAGGTAAAAATGTAACAACTCAAAGTTGAAGAAAACATTTCGGGAAATAGAGGAAATTGGAGCCAACAGGGAGAAGGTAAAACAAGAGCTTGAGAGGGAGGGAGATAAAAGTTGAAGCATACCACTGATTATCGGAGATTCAGAGAGAGAGGGAGGGAGACTGGAGAACGTTCTGAAGCATGGAGAAAGCCAAACGTCGTGGAGATTAGGCAAGTAGTAGAAGAGCCAGCGCCTCTCCAACTTCTTGACGCCTATTAGTACAGATGATGTTGGGGAGGGTGTATGTGGGGGGTGACCTGATGATGTTGCGTGTGAGGCTGTGAGCAGTAAATATTACTACAGTACAATATTTGAATATTTGAGCGTCATTTTATAATTCAGAAATTTTATTCTTAAATATTGTGAATATGTTAAAATAATAAATTAACAAGTTTTAAAAGTAAGTTATTTAATTTGTAAGTACAATATTTATGAGCTAAAAGGATGAGGTCCCGATCTATAGCAGTGGCGCCGATCTGGCCCACGGTGGTCTCCATGAGCACGGCGGCGTGGCGGCCGGATGGTTCCTAGGGGCGGCCGTGGCGGCAGGCTGGCTATGCTCTGCCTGATCTGGGGCGGGGGGTGGTGGATCCGGGGCGTCGGCCCCTAGGCTGGCCTCCTCGTCCGGGCGCGGCGGTGCAGGTGGGCTGCCGGGGATCGGATTGGGTGGCCGGTGATCCCCCGGCGGTTTGGTGTCGCGGCGTCAGATCTGGTGGTTCACCTCCCTCCTGCTGCCTCTCTCTTTGTTCTAGTGGTTTTGCGGCTGCAGGCTCCGGTGATGGTGAGCCCTGGTGGTGTACCTTGGGTCCGGGGGAAACCTTGGCCAGTCTGGCTGGCCCAGCGGCGGCATCGTCCATGGGGGTTGCTTTTCTTTATGAAGGTGTAGCTGAGGGCCCAATCTACCCACCCCGATCTCATGCCGGGTGAAAACCTACAATCCTCTTCGGATTTGGCGGCAACGGCGCTTCACGTCGTTTCGGTCTACTTGACACGGACGTGTGCCTATGGTCATGATCATTGCCTTAGATATCGTCATAATTATGCGCTCTTCTATCAATTGCTCGGCAGTAATGTGTTCACCCACCGTAATATTTGCTATCTTGAGAGAAGCCACTAGTGAAACCTATGGCCCTGGGTCTCCTTTCCATCATATAAGTTCTCTTTTACATCATACTAGTTTCCGAAATACTATTTTGCAATCTTTTACTTTCCGATCTATAAACCAAAAATACCAAAAATATTTACTTTATCATTTATCTATCTCTATCAGATCTCACTTTTGCAAATAACCGTGAAGGGATTGACAACCCCTTTATCGCGTTGGGTGCAAGTTGTTGATTGTTTGTGCAGGTATTCGGTGACTTGTGCGTTGTCTCCTACTGGATTGATACCTTGGTTCTCAAACTGAGGGAAATGCCTAATCTATGCTGCATCACCCTTTCCTCTTTAAGGGAAAAACCAACGCAAGCTCAAGAGTTGGCAGCCGGATCTTCTGTGGTGGATGGTGAAGGCGCAGGTGTTCAGCAGGCGCAGAAGATCCCATCCCGCGGGCCTCATCATTGGCGCATGATTGCGTGGGCCAGCCATCAACCCGGGATCCCGCGCCTGTCAGACCAGCAGCTATCAGGCGGCGCAGGTCTCGCCTTTTATAGCAGATTGGCTGGGTCCTAAACCGAGCGGAGGACCCAGCGGCTGGCCGCCAGCTGTCGGCTTCTAATTGGCGCGGAGCAGAGGAGGCTCTCTCTCCAGTCACGCGGTGCCGCGTGGCTGGCTCTGAGACGTCGTGCGATGGCCTGCGCCTGATCGCGTCTGGCGAGACTGCTGGCGTAGAATCTGGTGCACCGCCTGGCCGGTCTGACACTTATGCATGCCCGGATCCCGGAGATGATGCGGCTGACGCATCTGGCACCGCGGATCTCGAGAGGGATTTGTTCCCTTCACCGGACCACATGAAATATGGCTCTTTAGAGCGTATTTCTTCATCATTTTGACTCCGTTTTTTCTGTGCATTCTCCTGCATCATCACAAGGCTCACAAAGGATATTAAGACATCCAGTCAACATTGGATCATTGCAGTTATTTCCCACTTGATCAAATCTAGTGAGATGAGAAGGCGGAAGGAGAATTTCTTTGCAAAGGAGTGCACCAGCATTAGGGTGAAGGTCGGCAAAGGGAAATTTTGTCTCATCAAAAACAACATCACAAGAAATATGGACGCGGCCGGTGGATACATCTGGACATTTTACACCCTTGTGTTGAGCATTATACCCAAGACAAACACACTGTTTTGAGCGAAACATGAGTTTGTGATTGTTGTAAGGGCGAAGATTTGGCCAACAAGCGCAACCAAAAACACGAAGAGACTGATAATATGGCTTGGTGTGAAGAAGTATTTCTATGGGAGTTTCATTTTTGATGACACGACTAGGAAGCATGTTTATAATGTGTACGGCGGCAAGAAAAGCTTCATCCCAAAACTTAAGGGGCATAGAAGCACCGGCTAGGAGAGCTAGACCAACTTCAATGATGTGTCTATGCTTGCGTTCTGCAGAACTGTTTTGTTGGTGAGCATGTGGGCAAGACACATGATGGGAGACTGAACAACAGTGATCTTGCTATCGAATTTTGTTTCAACGAGTGCTTGAAAGTTTTGAAACACTTGAAAAACCTCGGATCATTTCTTGAGAAGATATGAGAACTTGTGATAGTCATCAATAAAGCTTGCGTAATATGTGTGTCTACCAACCGAACTAGGAGCAGGGCCCCATTCATCCAAAAATAATAATTGCAAAAGTTGAGTGGAAACACTAGTAGAAACAGGATAAGGTAATCGATGACTTTTTGCTCTTTGGAAGGAATCACAAATGGTCTCAACATGACGCTCACCAACAAACGGGAGCTTATTCTTTCTAAGCAAATGTTCAACTAAAGAAAAAGAAGCATGTCCTAGACGATCGTGCCATCAGGTGGAGGAAAGCTTGACAACATCATAGGCTTGTTTATTAAATCTTCTAAACTCCGGAAGCAACGAGTAGAGCCCTCGAACACATCTACCTCTCGACATAGGATTTTCTTTGTGGCCCGATCCTTAATTAAGAAGAAAAAAGGATGAAACTCAATGAAGACATGGTTGTCAAGTGCAATTCTGTGAACATAAAGGTGTTTTTTGTTGGCACTACGGACATGCAAAAAAAATCTAAGATGGATTTTATGATGAGGGGTATGTATAACTGAATGACCAACATGACGGATCCTCACACCTGCACCACCTGCAGTGTGGATTTGGTCCTTGCCGTGGTACTTCTCATGGAGGGTCACCTTCTCAAATTCACTAGTAAGATGATTGGTTGCACCATGTCAGGATACCAGTTTGTGCCGACACCGTAGGCACCATCGGCGATGGCCGCAACCTTCTCCTCGTCCTCGGAAGAAGCCTCATCATCTTCAAAGCGGTACCAACAATCTTTGGCCGATTGCCCGAGCTTGCCACAGATCTAGCAACGCACGACATCTGGGCGTGTTGGTGGACGAGGGGCGCCCACTACGGGAGTTGAGGCCGTGGGTGTTCCCACCGCCACCGCCGCCAGGCTTGCCCTTGGAGCGAGGAGGACCACGGTGGCGAGAGGACTAGCCGCCCAGGCCACGAGTCGCGGTGTTGGCAGAGGACTTGAAGCCGCCCGAACCTTAGAACGGGAACACCTGTTGGTCGAACTTGCTGAGCATGGCACAGAGTTCGTCGAGGGAGACCGGGGTGGTGCAGACATCGAGGGAACATACCAAGGGCTGGTACTCCTTGTCGAGGCCGTGAAGGATGTACGAGATGAGCTCATCATCCTGCAGAGGCTTGCCGGCGGCCGCTAGCTCATCGGCGAGGCCGCGCATGTGGGCGAAGAAGGTGGCCACCGATTGGCTGCCCTTCTGCGCGCTTCGTAGGGCTGTGCGAATGTTATTGACACGACTCAGAGATTGGGAGGAAAACATACCCGCGGGCGTCATCCAGAGCGTGCGCGTCGTGGTGACCGCGGTCACCTGCAGCAGGACCTCCTTGGTGAGGTTGTTCAAAAGATAGCCCAGCACTTAGTGGTCCTCCCGAACCCATAAAGGGTGGTGAGGGTTGGGCTCAGAGGATTCCTTCCCATCCTTGTCTTTGGTGGTGAGGAACTTGGCCGGCTCCGGTGTAGTGCCGTCGGCATAGCCGAAGACCCCTGCACCCTTGAGCTGCGGCGTGACCTGCGCGCGCCAGAGGATATAGTTGGTGCGGGTTAGCTTCTCCGTGACTTGGTCGCTTAGGTTAGTCTGGGAGGCGCCGGAGGAAGACATGGCTGGAGATTGGATCGCTAGATGGCTTTGGAGAGGATCGCTCTGATTACCATGCATGTGCGAGTTGCGGAAACGTCTTAGCCTCGGCACGAGGGGACTTGCTGCATGTTATAGGCAGGGGTGCAACAACCCTGAGGCGCATACAGATCGGTAGTTGGGAGATCTTACAGGAGACTTGGAGAGGAAGAGATAGAATAGGTTACAACAGATAGATATGAATCAACTACCTATCTTATCTCTACCAATATCTTAGGAATCCTGGTGCGGCTCAATGAGTCCTGGTGCAGCTCAATGACTCCTGGTGCGGCTCAATGAGGCAACATGACAGGTTGTTTAACAGGAACAAGTTCACTATTGAGGATGTTTTCCCTAACGAGCATGCTGATTTCTTGTTTAAAATGTTTATCTTCTTGCAGCAGTGGAAATTATTGACTAAGCCGGCTGATCGGGATGCATTGGAGGTGCTGGCTTCTAATGTTCGGACGTCTGCCATCCCGTTGTCACCTCTATCTGCCGATCGCATTTTGTTCTCCGTAGTTCTAGGTTGTTGGCTTGCGTGCCCTTCTTTTGTAGCTCGGGCCTGCCTGCCATGGGTTGTTGGCCTACTCTGGTCTTTCGTGCTGTTGGTCTTATGTGGTTTTGTTTGCGACTCTGTCTGGCGGCTTTATTTATAAAGTCGGGCGCAATGTCTTTCCTCTAAAATGATATCACAAAAGGGAGCTGAAACTAACTGGACTTGAGCTTTATTATGAACTCTGAGCTCTTTGCTTCAGTTTATCATCGGGGCTCCGATCCACTCTTCTGGCCTTACTCAGACCACCTTTTGCTACTTCTGTTTCTTGAATCTTGTGGCCAGCTTTTCTTCGGATGGATCTTTAAAAGGCAGAG